>NC_064816.1:130256963-130374764 GCF_023721935.1 Panthera uncia
CCCCCCCCCCCCCCCCCCCCCCACATAAGTGTAATAACACACTTCAGGTGTCCCGGTCCTATGTTAAGACAGCTCACTCCACTGAGGGCATGTGTAGGTGTGTGTACAGTCCCCACTGGGTTTGGTTTATTACTGCATTTAAGGTGTTCTGCCCAAAAAGGACAAAAGGAATTTTTGTTTAAACACAAGAAAGAGAGAGAAAAAGCCTAGCAAGATTGAACATTAGAGGCCTCAACTAGGGTTAGCTGTGGAAAAATTAAGTGGATTGATTGGCTAACCAAATAAAGATATAGTCATAGATTAGCATTTGGGAAACATAGCAAAATTGATAAGAAAGTTACAGTTGTATCGAAAGGATCAAAACAGGGAGGCAAGAAATGATAGAGACATGGTGTTAGGAATGGCATAACCATAAAAAAAAATCCCCTCAGGAATAACTGGAAATTTTGTTTGGAAATGAGTTACCCATATAATCAGATAACAATGGGGAGATTCTCTGAATTAACTGGGAAGGACAATGAGATCTGAAGAAATATGCAGTAACCTGGTGAGCTCCAAAATCTAGCAGAGTGGGAATGTTAGGGCAATGTAATTACCTCAGATTTTATTGGAATGAAGAGAGGAGATGAATATTTAGACATAAACCAGGATAGCAAGGCAGTCAGGGACCTCAAAGAAAGAGAAATTCTGCATTTGATCCTTACGGATAAATAGAAACCACTCCAAGGAAGTTACACTACTTACTATTAAGTTTTTGAAAAGAGAGTCCTACCATGCAGTTCTAGATGGGAACTGTGTGAGTGCTTCCTAGGCACAGGTGTCTTGGAGAATACCAAGCACCTTCAAGAGTGGGCGTACAGCTGGGTAATTTACCAAGAGTTTCATGTCCATCATTTCATGTACTCTTCCTGACAGCGTTCTGAGTTAGACCGGAGAGAGAGAGAGGTGGCCACCTCAGTTGTGTAAGAGAGGAACACGGCCACCGAGAGGAGTGGCTTATTGTAAGTCTCGCAGCCCCTGTTGGTGGAGCTAGGATGTAAACCCAGGTCTACTTTCTCTTCAGGCTTCTTTTCTATAATACCAGCTATGTAGCTTTTGCCTGAATAGATTAAGCATAAGAGGATCAGTTATCTCTGAGACATTTGCTTGGAAGCTTCAATTTACACCACAACTTATAGGTTCAGGAGTACTTACTCCTCTTCTAGTGTTTAGAAAGTTAATCATTCTATATAAAATTGTATTTTTGTTGTGGAATGTTGACTTAAATATTTTAAATGTAGAACGAGCCCAATTTTATAAAAAATAAATTCTACATATGAACAAAGGAAAGAGACTGGAAATAAATGCATCTTTAAGTGGACTTTAAGAGATTTTTTCCTTCATATTTGTATTTTTCCAGTCTTGTCAACATGCATATGTATTTTTCTACAAGCACATATATGTATGTTTCACTGCAAAGTTCTAGGTGGTTTTTTTTGTTTTTTTTTGTTTTTTTTTTTATGAACAAACCTCTAAATCTCTCATGGAATTTAGAAGAAAGAATTACCACTTTAACTTCAGACAGTCATGTGCAGTCTTTTGACAGTGCTTCCTGACCTGTGTCCATTCTGAGTTAAATTAAATGGAGGCATCAGAGTTTGGATTTTAAATCAGAGGACTTGGATTACAATTCCGACGTGGCTACCTGTAGTGGTATTTACTTAACACACCCAGTTTCTCAAAACTGTGAATCACAGATGATAGCGATTGCCCTCTCCCCACCCCAGGGTGTTGGGCTTCAAGGCAGTTGCTCTGGGGCAACTACAGTAGGTGAACCGCTCCGTCTCCCTCAGAGGTCCCTCAGACCGCCTGTGCCCGAGTGCAGGAGGCTGCACTTCCTCCAGTGCACCACGTGGTGGCGCCTTTTGACATCACCAGCCTCCTAGTTTAGGTTTTGTCCTTTACATCTTTTCTAGTTCATTCTGAAATTTAAGGCCATTCCCCAACTCCCTTTCAACTTCCCCTTTTCATTAGAAAGGGAATTCATGGAGGAAGGTAACAGTACCTAATTTCACCAGTTCCCATGTTAAGAATGAGTATTCTTTTAGTCAGTTGATCTTTTGGAGATTAAAAAACATTCTTCTGTCAAAAGTGTTGGTTTAGGAGTAGGGATGGAGATTATATTTTGCTTTGCGCTTTAATGAGTTTATTATGAGCGTTAGTCATCTTGTGGAATTAAGTGAATTTCCCACCAATCAGGCTGAAATAACTCACATTTTTGATAAAACCCCAAAGTCCAGCTGATGCATGGCAGAGATTGTTTGGGTTTGAAACATATGGTGGTTAAAAAAAAGCCTGAGTCCTCAACCACAAATACATCAGCATTTCAAAGGTTTCTAAAATGTTTGATTCATCACTATCCCAGCCCCTGAAATTGCACAATATGTTCCTCAAAGTCAAGATAATCAAGAAAGGGGAAAAGCTTTAATTTACAAGATTTAAAAATATGTTTCTTAGGTCATTACACAGCTGCCACCTTATCTGAATTACACTTATTTTAAACACTGTAGGTTCTGGTTATCCTCACACACAAACACACACACACATACACACACATTTCTGCAAGTCTGAGTTGAATATACAAAACGTATATAAATGAAGGATCTCATTTGAACTGGGTCTTATTTACAACAGTATTGCGCCTTATGGGGCCCTATTTTAAATGGCACATCTATGTTTTACCTATATTAAATACCGATGTGGCCTTATCTCCTTCCTACCTCGATCTTTACAACGCTCATTTTAGCTGTATTTATTTTACAAAGCAGGGTAGTCTGCTGACCGCAACTACGAACTTTAAGATTTAACTTTCTTAGTTCTATATATCAGAAGACAAGTATGCCATGGGGTAAATCACTTAGCCTTTCTTTGTTTCCGTTTTTTCCACTTGACCAAGTAAGACTCTTTATTTTCTTTTTGGAGATTTTTTTCTCCCCAAAGAATTCACTAAATAATGTATAAGATTTGAAGGTGGTGTTTTTGAGGGGGACTAAGGCAGAATATTTCCTTTGAGAGGAGAAAATGGCCCATTGTTGAAGCATAGGATGAAATTCTGATTCTAATTTATTCTCTTTGAACCTGATAGTAAATGCTGCTTGCTGTAAGATGTGGTCCTTGGGGCATTTCCTCTAACCAAACCTTTCCTCCAAAAGGCTGGCACCTTTTGGACTGCTAAAGAGAGATTTCCCCACCACTCAGCCCATAGAGCCAATGCTAAATTTTATAATTTGGGGAGAAAGTGATGGTCTGCTAAAGTTTCTGGTCGTAGTTAACTTACTCTCATAGCCAGTCTCCAGATGTCATGCAATGCCTCGTCACCTACTGCCCAGTAAGACCAGCTTGTCCCTTTCATTTATTCTATCTTGGCGATGGGCCATAATTTCAATCCGCCTGAGATTTTAAAAGGAAAACTGTGTCTCTTCCTGATTGTGCATTAGTTCACTTATTCCTTTATTCATTGAACATTTATTGAGTGCCTCCTTTGTGCCAGGCGTTGTGTTGGAGAGACCAGGATACATAAGACTCTTAAATGCTTTGAGAGAAACATTAATATGTGTGTGTGTGAATACACATATGCGTCTGCTCCTATATAGTCACATATACATCTAGAAACACACACACACACATATAACATACAGTGTGCACACAGGCAGTACTGTCATGGAAGTAGGAACAGAGTGTTCAGGTGTTGAGGGTCGCCAGCAAGTTAGTGAATCTCCTATAAAATTCCAGAATTTCTCTTCAGAATTGGACCGGTACATCATTTAATCAAGGGAGGGTGATTTTCCCAAGACCACATAACTAGTGAAAGAATGTGGATCAGAACCCAGGCTTTTTGACTTTAGAACTCTTTATTATTGTGCCCAAATGCCTCATAAAAGACACCTAGCCTTTATAGCCAGTTACCTACTTTACATTCAAAGGTGACAATGTAAAATTTGTATTTTGATGATAGTTCTCTGCTCTGTCGTTTGCACTTCTAGTTGTTTATAAACAAGCAGCATTTTTACTTATTAGCAAGAGTATGACCTGATAGAGAAAGTAGGAACTTTGGGTTTAGTAGAAAGAGAATGTGAAGAGAAACCTAACCTTTATTGGGCCATCGGACCCCATGTTGAGACACTTAGTTTCTTGAAGCCTCTCAGAGTCTGTAGTATTCTCATGTTTACAGACAGAGAGACTGGACACAGACTAATGACCCACCCAGTCTCATACAGTTGTTAGCTTGGTCAAGTTTAGCTCATCCTTACCTGTCACCTCCACGACTCCTTTATTAGATATGCACAGCATGGGGGCACCATCACAGGGAAACTTCCACGCTGATTTTCATGATTAGTGGATCATCTGTTTCCCGCCGCAGGCAGTGAGCTCCATCAATGCAGGGACAGTGTGTGGCTCACCTTTCTATCCCTGGCGCATGAGGAAGCACTCACATTTTAATAGGGTGGAGCTAGGATTCAAACTCACTTCTCACTACTACAAGTAATCTGTCTATATAAAGTTCTCTGAGATCCTCTTTGAAAAAGGCCAACATAGACAAAATATCCCATGTTATCTTCTATCCTTATCCATATAGTGGGTAAGATGAGAGGTCACTGGAAATCAATGGGAAAATTCGGAATTAGTTTGTTCATGCATCTATCCTTCTGTCCCCTCTTTGGTTCTGTTAATTTTTTTCTCCAGGATTAGTATAGGGTCTCTGGTGAGCACAACACTGAAAGGCATGGGGCTTAGAAAACGAGTCTGGTCAGGGAGAAAAGACAGCAGTGTAATGCCTCAGACTTTGCTGTGGGGGTCCTATGTGTTCATTAACTGGCTCCCCATTTCATTTTGTCTCTTCCTCAATGGCGCAACAGAAGTCAAGGTAGGAGAGGTGACGGCACATAGAGGAAAATGCAGACATGAAATGCCGTTCGTGTATTATGCATTAACCTGGAGTGGCCCAGCTTTTTTGTTTTGTTTTTAACCAAATACATGTACATTTTTAATTCCTCTGAAACATGTGTTTTTCCAGACAAAGATTTTTAGGAGCTTTGTAGTCACTTAGGAAATAGATAAAATTAATAAAATAGATGCCCTTTTTTTTTTTTTTTTTTAATTCCTCTTTCCACCATCAGATCAGCATGTAACTACTTGCACTTGCAAAATTTCTGGACATTCAGCTAAAGCCACGAGGTTCTTGTCTTCTCAGTGAGGGGATCCGGAGGTGGGAGGTGAGGCTTGTGGGGCTTCTGTAGTGCCTCTTGCTGCTCTCCCCAGACCTCCACTGCTTATCTCACACTCTCCTGGACCCTGCACAGCAGGGTGGCTGAGGGATAGAATTGCAAACAGAAATTGTATTTGCTTTTGTTTAGTGAAGCCAAAAAGCTTAATCTTATTTTCTGAACTCGATGTAAATGACAACTGACATGAGAACGAAATTTTTAGAGCGCCCCAAACATCTTTCAGTCGTGGAGGTTGCGAGGGAGGGAGCCGTGGGAGGGGGCGAGGTGGGGAGAACAGTGCAGGACGACTCTGTGTGTGTGTGTGTGTGTGTGTGTGTGTGTGTGTGTGTGTGTAAGTTGTATGTAACCACTCTCTCCACCCTCTCCAAAAAGACCAGAACTGATTAGAAGGAAAAGACTAACTTGATGCACAGAATCCTGTATGCACGCCAAACACTGCAGAAAAAAAGATCTGGCATCTGACTGAAAAGACACCAACCAACCATTTGATTTCTATGGTTGAACACTCTCAAGATCTTGCACTCCTATATTTCACTTAAAAAATTGCTCCCTGAAGTGCAGACTGACTTCAATTTTGAGTAAAATTTAGCATTCAAATTTATAGCCGCTTTGAAAAGTGAGGGTTTATTTACATCATGTGAACCTGAACAGATTCATAATTACAGCAGCCCTGTCGTGCATAGAGAATCTGGGGTAAAAAAAAATTCCACGTAGGTTTTTCCACATTTTTGGGATGCTTTCATAGCAGCCTTCATTTATGGGAAACGGTATTAAAATCCTGCCATACTGCAGTTTAAATTTAAACACACTGCTTCCCAGAAGAGATTTTAGCGTCCTGTTAAGGCACTGGTTTTGTTTTGTACTTTTTTTCCTCATCTTGCAAACCTAATGAGACATACTGGTTCCTCTGAGTGATGTCTGCGTGCTAACAACCTGTGCAGGGAGTGCCTCTTGTTAGTTGCAGTGAGCAGAAGCCATCTTTGTGTGAAAGAAAAGTCTGATTGAACTAGGGTGAGCCTTTCATTTTAAGAAGAGTTAAAGTCTGGGGTGTTTTTAATGTTTTAATCTCCGTTTAAGAGGTTTCTGTTACAAGAGGAAAATTGATAACATTTTTACCTCAGCAAACTGCCAGCACACTGGCTCTGCTCTAATCCCACGTTTCTAGTGATTTATATTCTCCATGGCAATGTGCTGTAACCTCAGAGTGATACCACTGTGGTGTAGATTGACTGCATTCCAAATGCTGGAATCACATACATAATGTTTTTACTTTTAAATAATATTCAGACACCAGAATAAATACCATATGTGCACTGATGCTGGTTACAATGGAACCTTGTCATTTCTTGTGAGGGAGAACATTCTTTGTTTCTGATTCCCATTTGAAATAAGTATGCAAAAGATAAATACGTACATTGATGGCATTTTGAGAAGGTGGAGGTAATTACACAGCTGAGGATGTAGCTACGATTCCTTGAAATGCAGCATTTAAGACTAAAAAGATTGTTGTGTTGCCCCTACCTACTCCTCTTTGATACACATGAAAGCAAGGATTGTTATGTGACCTTGCCAATGTAGGGTGTCGTTTTTATACTTTACATGTACAGCATGCTGTAGTTAAAGGACATCTGTTGAAGAAAAATTACTCTGTGAGCACTAAGTTCATAGCAACAGTGAGACTAACATGCTGATGACATCGTAACAGGGAGAGTAACACACGTGATAATGGAAAGGGATGGATTGATTGGAAAGCCATAATTCAGTGTGAGACCTCATGTTATCTGAAGCCACAAGAGCAGAATTTAGGTGGCCTGACATCATCAAAACACAGATAATCAATCTCTCCAGATCCATTTTTCCCCCCACATGGTATTGAAGATTCAAAAGTTTCATTTAAAGTTTAGAAATACCTCCCAAGTCATGCAATTTTAGGTTTGCACTTTTGTCCATCTTGGTTGGAATTCTCATCCACCTAGACATGTTTTTTAAATAGACATGGTAGAATGCCTTTCATATTTGTACATCTATAACAAGCTTCAGCTAGTCAATCCACATTTGCTTCTTGGGGAAGCATTTCAATCCAGGTTTGTGTTATTACCATCAGTTGAGCTATATTGAATTAGTGCTTGTGACATTTTAATAATACTTTGTAGATGAGGAAATCCTGGGCATTGAGCTGATGGCTTCCCTACTCCCCTGCACCCTATCCCCACCCAGTTTTGTGAGGTTTGCCCAGAATATATAGTGTGAGATAAATGTGTGAGTCATACATCATAATGCATCTCTGACAGCTTATCTGGCATATAACTCAGAGTTTGGGTAACTCTTGCATCCTTTCTGGGAGTTACTTGTAGAACTGTTTACCATTATAAAAATGCTTGAAAAGCCCCTTTTTGAAATCGAGAAGTTATGAGACAAATATTGAACCTCTAACATACTGTCTCTCATTTTCAGCTTTTCGGATGATCCCTTATCCCTTGGAAAAGGGACATCTGTTTTATCCTTACCCAATCTGTACAGAAACAGCAGATCGAGAGCTGCTTCCATGTAAGTCTCACTTCTGTATTCCTCTCCTCAGCCAGTGAGGGTGGTGTGCACGAATGTGGGGATGGGAAGAGGTGGGAATGATAAATGTTTACAGTGTTCCTTGTCTTTTATTACTCTTCTCCCAAGCCCTGTCCTTACTGGATAGCATATGCATTAAAATGAGTTATGTGTGTGGGTTTGGCATCCTGCTCCTCCAAGTCCCTCCAGATTCATCAAAGGGAAAGACCTCCAAGGACTTAAATTTAAATGAAGAGCTATCATGTACCAGTTGGCCTGAGCACAGAGACCCCTAGTTCCAGGCTGATGTGCACAGGCTGGTCCACTGTGCCTGGTGCCCCCTTGCGTGGCCCAGCTGGTCAAATGCAGTCTGCACAGAGTGGAGTTTGAAGAGGAAGCACTGACTTCAGAGGGTGCTGCACATGAGTCACGGATGAGTGGGCAGCGCCAGGATGCTGGCATCCTTGCCAGAGGCAGAGTCGTGGGGCAGGGCGGGCATGCTGTCTGTGGTGATGCAATGCTCTTGGCCAGAGGGATTTCCCATGAGCAGCTCGTGGATGCACGTAGTGGGTTGGCATGACATGTGCAGAGCACACGTGCAGCCTCAGCACTGTATGCAGCAAGAAGAGGGGGAACCCTGCCCTCAAGAACCTTACAAGCTGGCAGTCTCTTGGTCCACACCGCACGTGGGAAGAATGATTTGGTTTACTGTAATACGACATTGTTTTGACAAGTCCTGCTAAATAGCTATTATCAAATCATACTGTATTTGGGGATCCTGTCCAGGCTCTTCGTGTGGCCCTGACTTAGGACATATTTTCCTCCCTCAGATAATAAGCTCCAAATTTTGGCTATTCTCTCTCCCTTGTCCTCTCTCCTACCACTGCCTCTCTTTGACCCACCCCAGTTATAGCCTATCTCAGAGCCCAGGGGAGTAGTGTAAGTTTGGAGCCCTAGGTGCTCCAATAATACATTGTGCAATGCCAATGTTATTGAGCCTATCATAAATCCCCAACATGGTGGGGTCTGGGTGCAAAACGAATTGGTCTCTTAGACTGAAGCAGCGAGAGGTGGCTCACCTGTTTCCTTGCTGGCCCGAGGCAATGTCATGTTTGTTCCTTATGGAGCCGGGAAAGTTCAGTGATGCGTTGCTCCTTGCCCGAGTTTTATTGTGAAAATGCCTCACACTACATTAGATTCTATTTCAGAAATTTCTGTTATGTGTGCCCACACTTTACCTTTGGACTGTCCTTCAGGGAGACCCTTGTTAAAATTTCCATTTCTAGTAAGAATGGCAGTTTTCTGAAAAGCACAGTTTTAAAATGTTTTCTTTGAATCCAATTAAGTTTCCATGGGACTAGATTCACTATTAGAACGAGATTATAGCTCTTAAAAGGAACTTCATAGGAGTAATCTTTATGAACCTGAAATAGAAAGTTATGACTCTCATTTCTTGAACTGAATGCAGTTGCCCAAAATCTGATCTCCCCTCAAAATCTTTCGGGGGTTGGGTGTTGACAGCAAGGATGGTGTGGATACAAAGAGGGCCGATTGTTTTAAATGCTACCCACGTTTTGCACTTTAAAAGTACCCTTGTTGGACATTAGGCCCCAAACGTGCTTGTACCTTCTTTCGAATCCCAGCAGGTAGATGGCCCGGATTCAGGTGTGCACACTTCTTTGTGCCCTGTCCCTCCCTGCTGTCTCCACCCTCACTTTCAGGCCAAGCGGGTTATAGTTTAGGGCTGTAAGTAATGAGAGCTGAACAGTCGCAGAAAGGCCTTCAGATCTTGGATTTCCTGAAGAACGTGGAGCACTTGGACCGTCTCGGTTCCGTGGCAGTACTGCTCACAGGCAGTTTTACAGCCCCCTCAGCCAGGGCGCCTGCAGCTGGGGCCCCTCTCTCTGCACAGGCCAGCCTTACCTCCCCTGGAGGGCACCCCCAGCGCCCAGGCTGCTCGCAGCCACATGGTGAGCAGAAAGCAGGGGGTCCGTTCCCTTGGCATTGGCACCACCTGTTCTTTGGTTTTCCCAAACCCAACATTTGAAACTTTGAAGTTATGGAAGGGGCTCTAAAGAGCACCAGTTTGTTTTGTTTTGTTTTGTTTTGTTTTTGTTTTTTGGTTGTTTGGTTGTTTTTTTGTTTTTGTTTTTGTTTTGTTTTGGTTTGGGTTTTTTTTTTGGTGATTGTTGGAAGTGTATTTATCATTACGGTTCTCCTACGATTGTGCCGGATGACCCCTGCAGCCTTGATTTCCAACCTTTGCAGATTGAATTGGCCACCATGTGAGGTCCTTGCTGAATGTCTATCAGGGTGGCTCCCTCCACCGACAGACTTAGAGTGTGCCAGGAAAAAATACAAGATAAACTAATATCGCCTCATTATAATGACTAAAATATTACAGGAAGGTCAAAATCTAGAGAGATTTTTTTTTTTCCCAGTAGACTTAGTTTTGGGTTTTCCGGGTTTTGTCCAATGAACATGTATTTTATAATGTGAATAAGGTTTTGTTTTATTTGTGTTTCCTTTTGAGAAAGTAATACTATGTATTAGGTGTAGAGTGTGTTACTGTTCCTGCCCCAAAATATGTAACATCCTCAAATTAGCCCTATCATGCCTCCCAAGTAGAGCGCTCAAGGTTGAACATGGACTTGGGAGAAGCAGATAGGCAAGCCAGAGGCTGGCTCAGATGTTGGCTCTGGTTCATTCAAGTACCCTGCCCTTTTCATTTCCAAGAGGCTTCAGCCACAGCTCTGAAGAGTCAGTCCCACGTACAGAAATTCCCTGAGGATGCATTTCACTATGGCACTCATGTTTCTGTCTGCATTTCTCCACAGCTTTCCATGAAGTCTCAGTTTACCCAAAGAAGGAGCTTCCCTTCTTCATCCTCTTCACTGCCGGATTGTGTTCCTTCACAGCCATGCTGGCCCTCTTGACACATCAGTTCCCGGAACTCATGGGGGTCTTTGCAAAAGCTGTGAGTATTTGCCAAGAGGGGGGCCTGAGGGAAGGGACATGGGAAGCCAAGGGAAGCCAAGGGAAGGAGAAGAGACATGAAGGAGTGTTGTGTAGAAATGGATTTACCTGTATTGATTTTTTGCTCACTGTTTAATTTTCATCTTCATCAGTAGAATCAAAAGGTTGAGGGTCAAATGAGAAAAGTGTAGGTTGTTTGTAAATGCATGCCTTGCCTCATTTCACAAAAAAATTACCAGATTTCAAAAAAAGCATGAAGCCTAAAAGGATTAAATAAATAATTAAGGGAATCCTAGTAAATGAGAAAATGTATGGGAAATTACTCAGTTTCACATAAGTTGAATGACATTATTTCTAATCTTTAGATATTGTGAGTCTTTCCTTCAATAAACATGAGATTTACATTTTCAAAGATGATTTCAATAAATATTTTGATGGGTACAAACTGTTGGCCTGTTGGGGGAATGAGCTGAGAACGTGTGAAGGGCTCGTAATTAAAAAGTATATTAAGAACTTGTATTAAGAAATATACAGACGCGACATTTAGAATATGGAAATCCAGGGGCGCCTGGGTGGCGCAGTCGGTTAAGCGTTCGACTTCAGCCAGGTCACGATCTCGCGGTCCGTGAGTTCGAGCCCCGTGTCAGGCTCTGGACTGATGGCTCGGAGCCTGGAGCCTGTTTCCAATTCTGTGTCTCCCTCTCTCTCTGCCCCTCCCCCGTTCATGCTCTGTCTCTCTCTGTCCCAAAAATAAATAAAAAAAAAACGTTGAAAAAAAAAATTAAAAAAAAAAAAAAAAAAGAATATGGAAATCCAGTAAGAGTCTTTAAGTAGGACTGTGGAGAGGAGCTTTAATAATAAGAAAATCCATCTGCATTGACAATCAAGAGCCATTGTTTCCTTGTTGAAAACCAACCATTTTTTTAACGTTTATTTTTGAGAGAGAGAGAGAGACACAGAGTGCAAGCGGGGGAGGGGCAGAGAGAGAGGGAGACAGAATCCGAAGCAGGCTCCAGGTTCTGAGCTGTCAGCGGGGCTCGAACTCACAAACCGTGAGATCGTGACCTGAGCCGAAGCCGGCTGTTTAACCGGAGCCACGAAGGCTCCCCGAAAACCAACCATTTTAACCTTCACATGCAGTGAGGATAAGTGTAATAAGGATTTTGCCACAGATGGGTTTCAAACAGAAGGAATAAGGAAAAGAGTATCAATGCTTTTTCCTGGAACTCCATTCTGATTTCAAGGCGAGTGGAGTCAGAAAGGATGATTTCTAACTTGGCTGGGTGATTTAATCCCTTTCCAGATGATTGACATTTTCTGCTCGGCAGAGTTCAGGGACTGGAATTGCAAGAGCATTTTCATGCGTGTTGAAGATGAACTGGAAATTCCACCGGCACCTCAATCTCAACATTTCCAAAACTGAACTCATCACCCTCTTCCCCCACCACCAAAACCACCCCTCCTCCTGTATTCCTGACCTCTGCCATTGCCTCTGCCATCCACCCAGTTACTCAAGCCAGAAGCGCCGCAGCCCTCCCAGGCTCCTCTCTCACTCTCCACACCCTACCTGTCTCAGCTCCCAGTCTGTCGGATCTAACCTCCAATGCTACTAGGCGTTCAGTAAATGTAATTCATCCCTTCTTAGCCCCTTCTTTCCCCATAGCATCTCTCTCAGTTTAGGTCTTGTTATTTCTTGCTTGGACTCCTCTGCCAGAGTCTTAACTGGTCTCCTTGCTTCCGGTTCCATCCCCTGCCAGTCCTTCTCTCGTACTGACACAAGAATGATCTTTCTAAATTGCAAGTCTGAGCATGTCACTTCCCTGCTTGAATTTCTCCAAAGGTTTCCCACCAACTTCAGAATAAGTCCCAGATCTTTAGCAAGGCATGCAAGGTCCTTTACAGTCATGCCTTGCTTGCCTCTTCGGCCTCATCTCTCCCACCTCTTGCATAGACATTGCTGTTAGACCATAGTGACTCACCACTCCCAGATGCACAGGCTCTTGTACACCTCAGTGCCTTTGCACGTGCCTTTTGCTCTGCATGGAATGCCCTTCCCCATCACCACCTTGGCTTGTCCACTCTACTAACTCCTCTTCACTCTTTTACACTCAGCTTTCTTTCTAAGTTTCTCCCAAGCTGAGTTAGAGGTCTTTCCTCCGTGATCCCACAGTATTCTATGAATACCTATATTATCACACTTATTGTACTATAATTGTTAAAAACTTGTCCGTCCCCCTTTTAGAATGTGAGCTCCTTGAGAGCAGGACTGTGTCTTCCTCATCTCTGTATCCCCAAAGCTTTGCACAGTGCCTTGCACGTAGTAGGTTTTCAATAAATGATTATTAAATAAATAAATGGTAGTGGTTTCTGCAGAAAGAATCACTGTAAAAATCAGATACAGTTTAGCATTTCTCCTCTTCTTTTGTAATTATAATCATGGACTCTTAGAGTTGAAAGGGACCTTAAACTGCCTTCAAGAGTAATGGGATGGAGGTCATTTAGACTCTTCTTGAATGCTCTCAGTGATGGGGAACTTGCCTACTTAACATCAAAGCCCATTTCATTGTTGGATCACTCAGAAGTCTTCTTTATATAAAATATGCCTTCCTCTAATATCCACCTGTTGTTCCTATCTACCCTCCAAAACTATACTCAACAAGTCTCCTTCTTGCAAATTCTTATGGCAGCTAATACATTCGTGGCGACCTCTGACCTCTGACTCTTGGTAAAACATCACAAATTTCCTTAAGTCTTCTGTATATAACATGATTTTTAAACCCAGAACGCCCCATGTTGGATGTTCCCTAGTTTATGGACCTCCACTATTCATTATTATACTCCCAAGCCAACCTCTGAGTAAAAATAGTTGCCAAAATTCTGAATAGACTAGAGTTTAACTTAGCAAAATTTAAAGTAGGAATATATTTACAATAGTAGACAGTTATATTTCCTCCTTTTATGTTCCTCTCTTAAACATTTTTTAGAGCATTTTTGTAAAAATATGTCATTGTTCCAGTATTTTTCAGTAAACAAATAGCAGTTGGTGGGATTTTGGATCAGAATAGAGATTTTCACCCTCTAGTGTGAAAAAAAATTCACTTGGCCCCACCACCAGAAACTCAGAATATTGAGTGCTAGCACCCAGAAGTCTGTGTTTTTAACAAGGATTCCAGCAGATTCTGAGTGAGGTGTTGAGCACCATACCTGCTTCTAGGAACACTGGTCTCTAGCAAGCTGAACATCTGAGCAGCCACTCACAAGTACGTGGTGCTGTGCCAGTGCCACTGGGGGGAAAGCTTTCGAAGGTGACAGATGTTTCGCCCTGGCTGTACCTTGGAATCACCTGGGGAGCTTACAAGTGACTAATGCCTGCCTCCTGACTTCACTGGCCTGGGGTGCAGCATGGGCATCTTAAGTTTTCAGATGCTTCCCCGGCGATTCAGGTGTGCAGCCAGGGCCGAGACCACCATATTGAATGAAATGACTAATGGCCTGAAACTGCATTAACCAGGGAAGGGTCTGGGGGAGTAGAGGATAGTAAATAGAATACAACTAAGTGTCCCTAGAAAAGGCTCTACTGGCTCCAGAATATCAGTGATGTGTTCATTATGGATCATTTAATGTTTCCAAAGCTCTGGTTTTGAGTCTAGATCAGATGATTGAATAAAATATCATTTTGCCTTATGGTCCTCCTATTTTATACTCTACCGAGGTGCAGTAGTTTGGTCAGCTACTCATAATAACCAAATATAGTTTAGATAAATTTGCTTTTAAACCTCTGCCTGGAAGATCACATTCATCTTGCCCTTCCTGAAGGTTTAACAGTTTCCAAAATGTTTAGAGAGACTTTGTGGGGAAGGAAGATGGATGGCCTGAAGGAGACAGGCACCGTCCCTCTCCCCCGACCTTGTCCCCAGAGTCTTCCCCCATGTTTTCACCCTCCTCACTGCTGCAGGCCTCTCATGAAGCCCCCTGCACGTTATCGCAGTCGCCCTATAGGCTTCCCACAACCATTTGCAGCTTGTGAAAATGACTTTCTCAGCCCTCGCCTGAGATAATATCCCTGGGATAATGACTTTTAGTAGATGCAGAGAGATTGCACTGGCACCCCCCAGGCTACATGCAGCTTGGGAACTCTCCAGTGTGTTTATATGTTGATATGCAGCCAGTAAAGAAGCCCACAGCAAAGTGGGAGCCACTGGAAAATAGTAAAACGAACGGCTTCAACTGGCTTTCCCCCCTAATCTAATCTACCTCAATGACTTAAGACTAACTCTTCCTAGAATGTTTGGTTACTAAGATAAGGTTGCTCATATAAATAAGTTATCGTTCCAAACCCAGCCCCTCATAGAATGTGGGAAGGTCAGCATTTTGACCCTGTCTGCTTTGAAGGGCTCTGTCTTTCCTCCTCTGATCTCTCTCCTTCACTGAGACTGAGCCCCCTGACTTCTGACTCTCATCTTCACTTATAGGCCTTGACCTCTTTGAAGTCTGATATTGATTACAGTGAAATGTCAATTGTCTGATTGCATAGGGCACCTGGAACTTATTCAGATAAGCAGAGGCATTTTGAATGTTAACGAAGCATGTTGGGAGCCATGACCTTCTTCTAAATAATGGTGTTTTGGGAAAAGGAGGATCAGGCGATTGAAGTGTCACTCTCTCTTTTTTATTAGTTCAGTTGCCTTTTCTCACCATAAGACACTGATTGAATCACAGTGCGTTTTGGACCATGTATCTCTGCCCTCTGGACAGAAGTTTTGGATGTTGAGATAGACGAGCTGTTCCAGGGGTGCCTGGTGTTGCTCATTCAGACTAAACTTTTCAGGCCATAAATTTCCCGAGTCTGTAAGTGAAACTGCCGTTTCTCCATGCATTGGTTGAGTCTCTGGCCAAAAAGTATTGTCTGATTTTCAAACATGCAAACAAGTATAAATGAACATCCAAAGCAAGGCATGTTCCCCCAAACTTGTTTTTTATACCTCCTGATGAAAGCCACTAACCTTTATCTGGTTACTGAATGAGAGGGCTTATCAGCTTCAGACGCCTCATTACCTTGTATGCTTCTTCCCTGTGGGAGAGGGATGGGGAAGAGGATGCAGGGAGGGGTGCTGAGGAGGGAGGTAGCTTAGTAATAAAAGGTGCACATCCCCACTTGGGTGCTGCGAGAGAATTAGGATCTTTATGAAAAGGTTCTGGGGATTCTTTTCTCAATTCTCCCAAGAACAGACCACTCTAGATATGAGGGAGAGCAGTAAATCATCACATATACTGGAGGTGGTAGGACTTCATTTCTCTTGAGGAACCTTATTGAGAAGTACAGGTGAAGTTCAAGGAGTCAGGGCCCACTGTGTCTTTACTGTGCAGTGTGGGAAGAGGGGCAGTTACAGACATCAAACAGAGTGGGAGATTCCCCTCTTGATTTCCAGAGGCCCCACTTTTGTTCTTTTTATGCAAGTCAGGTCAGCGCCCAAAACAAAGCAAACAAACAGGCCTTATTTTGAAGCAACTTTGTAACGACCTCTTCATTTGCTCCGCTACCCAAGCTGAGGCTCCTTGGTGTCCCACATTTAGTGCGTGAAATTGCCCAGAATACAGACCATGAGCGATGCCTTTCATCTAACCACAGTAGCTCATGCTAGTATTCAGTAGTTCCTCACCCACTCCATCACAACTTCGGTGGTTCTAAATCTTTTTTAGGTCAAGTCTTTAGGAGATGATAACTTCACCAGCAATATCACTTGTTTGGTGAGCCCCAACTAACAACCCCTGTCAGCATCTCTGGTTTACCCAGACTACGTCAGCACCTGGCTCCTCTTTATGGAACTAGGATTATAGGCAGATGCTGTGTTTTATGGAGCCTTAGTGGTCTCAGATTACAAACAAACAAAATCTCAAAACTAGGATTTTAATAAACAAACAATCTTCTCATTACTAGGATTTTACAAACTCTGTCATCAGCAGCTTGGGTAGTAATTACTCATTCCTGGGCCACAGGGAGAGCATCCCACATGGTTCTGTGCATGTAACAAAGGACAGTTTCAGAAGGTTACCAGAAATTGCCATATATCTAAGACCCACTTGATGAAAGAGCCATCCACATTTGCTCAAGTGCTAACATGGCTGCCTATTTCTTAACTCCAAACCCAAGGTGGCATTCAAGGCCCTCCCCAGAGTTCTTCTGGTCACTTTTAAACTCTGCACTATTGAGCTAAGCTGAATTATTTATCCTCTTCTGAGCATACCAGTTACTTTCCCATTTCTGTTCCAGCTGCTCATTGAACCTGGAGGCATCACCTGCTTGTATTTCTCTCCTTGCCATCCTTGCCCCATCTGCATCTCTGACATCCCAGCCATCCGTTGTGGTCTATTTCAGTTGCTCCATTTTAAGTTTTTCCTGATTCTTTCAATCCGAATGGATTCTCTCCCTTTTCTGAACCCTCTTGATGCTTTTATCTTCCGTCTTCCATTCTATGATGGTCTATCTGGTACTATTACTTTGTTGTGTAAAGATCTCTGTGGCCACCTATCCCTCCCCCACAACCCTAGGCTTTGAGCTCCCTGATAATGGGAGTTTGTGCCCAGACTCCTTTATATTTCATCCAGCACTTAGGTGCCTTACTGAGTAAATACATCTAATTGATGTAAAAGACACAGCATGGGGAAAGATTCCAAATCTTACACTATCTTGAGTTTCCTCACTCTAATGTCACACTTAACGGTCCAGCTATAATGTGTCACAGACCTTCCCAAGTAGTATTCTACTGCTTCTTAAAAACAATTAGAAAAAAGGAAAGATTCTGAGGTCAAGTGAATTTTGGAAACTTGCCTGCCATACCCCTTATTGAAGATCTGAAATCATAGAACATATGGCCAGTGGAGAAGCCTGTTTTACTTCATTAAATATACTACTACTTTGACCTCAGAACCATGTTCCCCCTCTGCATGTGTATTTACATACTACCCTTGGTGGTGTAGACTGTGCTCTGCTGAGGATAAGGGATTAGGACAAAGAACACCACAGTGTAAGAACCAGGTATTGAACCCTAACGAGATAACACCTTGGTTCTAAACAGATGGAGAGCATGGAAACCACCCAGACACCTCTGTCTCATATGGGGCTCTGTTAGGGGACCTCTTCTGCCAGATGCTGAATGGTTTGCAGAATGAAGCTGATTCTTCACAAGAACATAATCAGAACAAATTTGAGGTTATGTTAAATGAGTCTCAGGCAAGGCACTTGGCTTTCTTAAAAGGCACTGTTAATGAGCATTATTCTCTACATGAAAAGCAGAAAGGAGTTTAGAAACCAAATGAGAGAGCTCCCAAACATCTCCTCAGACAGCACTTCTTCAACAAGGACATGTCATCCATGGACTGGCCAGTTTGCTGCCCTCCCCCAGGCTCCCATGGTGCACTCCACTAAGCAGGTAGTTCAGAAATGAGCATGGGCTACAGAGGTGTTTCGGAGACAATAGGATCCCAAAGCAATTTACAGCCATGTATCAAACTCGCCTTTTTGAAATTGCCTTGTCCACTTAAAGTGGGTTCTGTACCCAGCTAGGCAGGCAGGTGATCTAAGATGTCACCATCTTTTAACTCCTCAGCCTACTTGTCACCCAACTGTCAGTCCCTTTTAATGGCACCTGTAGGGGCAGCGCAGATCCTGAAGACGAATTGCAAGGACTGGGGACTGTGGGTCTGCTGTCAGGAGTGAAGGGGGCAGCAGCAGACCCTTCTCCTCCTTACCTATCAGAGCTGGGGGTGGGGGCTGGAACTCAGGTGTGGTCATCAACTATGTTTCCCATAAACATAAAGATAAAATTGTAGCCTTTGAGACTTACATGATACCGAGACTGAAGATGCAAGTGTAGGTTGGAGAGGTTCATTTTATAGCCTTGAACGAGATCTCTCCTGACTCTCTGCCTTTCTGGTTTCTTTGCAGTTCCTCAGCACTTTGTTTGCCCCCCTAAACTTTGTCATGGAGAAAGTGGAAAGCATCCTCCCATCCAGCCTGTGGCACCAGCTGACGCGGATCTAGGGAAGCCCACCCGTCCTTCCCCTCACCTCACCCAGCGGGCTGCCACTGTCTCTTTGTGCCAACTCCTCGTGGACCGCAAGAAAGCATGACTTTGAAAAAGGGAAGCCATTCCGAGATTTTAAATCATTCATGGACTGTCTGTTCCATATTAAAAGCTGTTTTTGTTGTACAAAATTCATTGATGTTCAGTTCTATTATATTTTGCCTTCAGAAAAGAAAAAAAAATCAAAAATAAACTTTTGTGTATTGCAGCAACCAGTTGTGTCTTCCGGTGTCTTCCAACCTTAAAAGTGTTGGTGTCCCAAATAAACTTATGTGTTTACATTTCATTTACTAAGGACCCAGATCTTCTGAATGTCCCACAATGGTTTTCTTTGCTAATGGAACTCATCCCGGGAGGCCCTTAGTACTCCTACATACAGTCGGTGGTTTGGAAAATGGAATGTCTTCGGCAAAAATGTACCATCTTTTTCAGCCCCAAACTGTCGTTCCTCGTAGGTCACATGCACAAAACCAGCTTCCACAATGACTGACGGGCAGCATGAATGAAATGAGACACATGTGCCATGACAAGTTGTTCTAGTCAGAGACTCTACTCATTGAATAGAATTCAGCACTCTAGCTCTAGGAATCATTTTGCTTTATGAAAATTTGTTGTGAGAAAAAAACTTTCTATGAGAAGCTACAGACCCAACAGTCTGTTGTAGAACCTGACTACTTTTCAATGTTGCCATTTTTACAATGTTTTCTCATAAGGGCACTTTATTATTATTTTTTTATCATTTTTGCATTCTTGATGCTTAAATGTAAGTGTTCTTTGATCATTTTAGCGATCTGAACCAAAATGGTCATTTGTCCTCACCACCTTTGAAAGCCTCCGATTCACACCTGCTGAACATCTGGCTTTACTTAAACAAAAGAAGAAAAATAAATAACGTTGAATCCTCTATCTGAAGTGAAAGTACTGCTATTTGAAATCTCAATTGAGTGCTTAAAAAAAAAGGACTGTCCTTTACATAGTTTGTTTTCCATTTTATTTAGAATCCTGAAACTTTTCCCAGGCGCATTAAAACAGGCAGCGTGCAGGGAAAGCACCACCACCTTCTCTCCTTCCCAGCTGGACTTGCTGCCGGCTCCTGGCCTTCCTCCACGAGCAAAGTAAGTGGGCAGGCAATGGTTCAGTGCACAAGGGCTTCTCACGCTTTGGGCAAGTCTGTATTTCTACTGCCTTTGTGCAAAGCCCTGATGGGGAGAGGCGCTGGCTCCTGCTCTGAGGGAATTGTTTCAGAAGAGGCTGATCCCCTGTATCCACACCAATAGTGCTACTCTTGAGGGGCAGTGGCTGTGCCTGCCTTGTTTGCCTCTTTGCTTCTTCTTCCTCTGACTTAAATCTTGACCTGAAGTGGATGCTCAAATGATGTGTTGAATAAATTGATGCAATTCATGATACAGATAAAATTTTATTCACAGAGGAAAGGAGTTGGTTCCAGCAGAGAAGGACTAAGGAGGCTTATATAAATTTTGCTGGAAGAAAATGTAGTAATTATCTAACACAATTATTTGACTTAACAGATGGGTAAACCAAAGTCCAAAGAGATTTTGATCTGAGTTGGGACTCTAGCTTTAAGTGATAAGCTTTAAGTGATAAACTTCCCAGAGCCCGTAGGCAATAGCAAGTGGAAATGGCCCAGTGTGAATTGTGAGAAGCCCCAGTTGCAGGAGATACAGCAAAGAAATGTAACACAAGAATTTTAAACTAGGACTTTAAAGCAGTTTCATGGAGAGGGGAGGCAAAAGTTAGACTTTGAGGGGGAAAAGGAGTGAACGGGAGAGATAAAGGTGGAGAAAAGATGGGGACAGAATGAAGACACAAGGTTAACAGAGATCGCTGAAGGAAATGAGTCCATGGTCCATGAGAGGAGCTAATCACCTGAGGAGGAGGGAGGCTTCTCTAAATCTGAGCCAAATTAATAGACCTTTCACCTTATAACCCAGTCACTCTTCAGTCCGAAGCTGTGCTCCATTTCCTCCGCCTCGGTCTTCAACTACTGTGCTCAACTCTTAAGAGCAACCATGACTCACTCTTGCCATTCTGATCTCCCCAGGCCTGGATGCCAGGCCGGTTGTTATCTTTGTTTAGCTGCCCCTGAGGACAAGCATTCAGGCCTTGTCAAGGGTTCCATGCAAACCTGTGGAGAGGCAGAGCCAGAGCAACGAATATGACAGAGCAGTTTTTAAGATGATCACTTTTACATGGTTCTTGACAGTTTTTGCTCAAGGTCCATGGTTCCTGTCTTCTTGTTGAAATGGCCACTGGAATCCAAGTTGCATTCCTGCCTTCTTTTATTTCTATATGAGAATCCATTCTGATGGGCTTTCCTCTATGAAGATCCTTCCTATTGGAATCTAGCAGTGTATATAGGAAATAATACAATATGACCAAATGGGAATGATCTATATATTATTTAATTATATATTATTCATTTAATATCTTCTGTATCTGTGGTTATTTCTCTTTTCTCATTCCTAATTTTATATATCTTTGCTCTCTTCCTTTTTTCCCCCTTTAATCAGCTTCACAAAGTTGATCTAATCTTTCAAAGAAACAAGTTTTGGATTTGTGGGTACATTCGACCATATTTTTTGCCTTGTCTTTTTTTTAATTAAAAAATTTTTTTAATGTTTATTTATTTTTGAGAGAAAGAGAGAGAGCAGGGGAGGGGCAGAGAGAGAGGGAGACAGAGAATCCAAAGCAGGCTCTGTGCTGACAGCAGAGTGCCCAATGCAGAGCTTGAACTCACAAACTATGAGATCATGACCTGAGCCTAAGTCTGACATTTAACCAACTGAGCCACCCAGGCACCCCTTGCCTTGTCTTTTAATATTTTAAGCTTTTAGGTTTATTTGCTCTTCTTGATTTCTCTTGTTCATAAGAATTGTAATTTTTTAAATTTCCTTTGACAAATAATTGGTTCATTTTTATTTTATTTTAAGGAAGAGGTTTATAAGGCTATAAATTTTTCTCTAAGTGGAGCTTTCTTGTCCCTTAGATTTTGCTATGAAGGGTTCTTCATTCTTTTCTAGAAGTTTCTGTTTTGGTTCCTCCTTGTTCAGGAGTGATCATATTTGGGCAGTCCCTAATAATTGGTTCTCCGTTATGGCCTTAAATGAATTTATTTTTAATGTTATCCTGCAATATCTAATGAAAACATCAAAGATACTCAACCATGTGTTCCCAATACCTTTACCCATGTAAACCCTAATACCTTACACCCATGGATTATTAAGTAAACTTGTGATCTTTCTTTCCATTAGTATTATTTTTTTAATTACATCTTTCTTCAATGTGAAACTTCAGGGCCTATGTTAAAATGTTTAAGATATGCTTATGTTCCTTCCACTGGTTCATAATGTTCTTCTCCTGGCTCTGCGACCATGCATTTCACCAAGCTAAAACAAATCTGTGCGCTGAGTCACTAGACAACTTAAAATTTAAAAGGGGGAGGGGGCTGTTCTGGCTTTTGAGGGTCCAAGATGGTAGGCTGAAGAGGCAGGAATTGGCTACAAAAAAAAAAATGTCCAGCAGAGGTATGGCCCTCTATCAGGAATGCTCTGGAGAGCTGCAGGAGCTCAGAGGACAGATGGCCTTCTGGTGGTATCTGTATCTGCTGCAGAATGCCATCTGTAATTCTCCGGCAGGCACGAAGGGGACAGAAAGGAAGCAGGTTCTCTTGCCTGCTTTCTCCAGCTTGTCTTCTGTTGTATCCAGCTCAAGTCGATTTCCTACTCCCTTGGGTCCTCAGCCTTGAAGCTTGTGTGTGACTAACCTTAGGAAGAAAACCTTTGGAACGGAAAACCTCAACTGACCTTCATCTAAAGGCAAGCAAACCTCAAGTTGGCGTGTTGTTTCAGGGAAGGGGTGGGAATGGGTTACAGTGTGAGAGGGTATGGAATGAGTATAATTTTAAAAAAAGCAAAAAACTTTGTTTTAAACCACCTACTTCTGGCTCTGAGCCCCCTTACCACAAAATCTGCCTTCCAAACCTGTGTCCTGGTGTCTCTGACAGCATCATTATCCAAGCCCACAGTGTCCCTTAAGTCTGGTGGCACATGGGAAGTGCAGGACCTGAGACCACACCCCACACCAGGCTCCCCACATGCATCTCCCTGCTGCGCCTTCTGCTCCTGGGCCCACAGACCACCCCTTTATGAGTCTCAGCTCCTGCACTCTCCCTCTTGGGTACCCAGGACAGTCTCTGCAGGAGGGAGCATGCCCCTCCAAACACAGCCTCTTTCAGAATGCTTCTCTGGTAGTTTTCTGTGGCAAATAACTACAAGATCTGGACTTGAAATAACAAAAAGGGAGAATTCAGGGAGGAAATAGAAGTTAACATCTCAAAGTTATATTGCCCCTCAAATCAAAGATAACCTCCTTTGTGGCACATAGGTGACTCAGTCAGTTAAACATCAGACTCTTGGTTTCAGCTCAGGTCATGACCTTACAGTCGGGAGATCTGAGTTAGGCTCCATGCCTGTATGGAGCCTGCTTAACATTCTCTCTCTCCCAGTCCCTCTGCCCCTTCTCCTGGTGCATGCACACTTATGCTCTCTCAACAGCAACAACAACAACAACAACAACAACAACAACAAAAGGAAAAAAGGAGCACCTGGGTGGCTCAAGTCAGTTGAGCATCCAACTCTTGGTTTCAGCTCAGGTCATGATCCCATGGTCGTGGGACCAAGCCCTGCATCAAACTCCATGCTGAGGGTGGAGCCTGCTTGGGATTCTCTCTCTTTCTCTCTCTGCCCCTCTCTGATGCTCAAATACACTCTCTCTCACACATAGAAACAAAACAGAGATAACCTCATTCACATCCAGTATAAATTACATCCCTTTGTTCACTCATTCCTTGAGGCAACTGACATTTATTGAGAACCTACTGTGTGCTGGAGTTACTGTCATGTTCTCCCAATTGCACCTTGCATTGCTGCATTTTCACTCTGAAGTATTTGTACACTTAACGTTATCTAGAACTAGAAGTTCTGTATTCTATGTCCTAGAGTATAAAAGCTCAATAAATGTTGGCAGGAAGGTAGGAAAGACAGGGTGAAGGAGAGGATGATGCGAGACCAGAAGTGAGCATCATTTTATTGAAGTCCAGGGGAAAAATTTATTAAAAGTGAAATAAGATATATTTATTCCATTGTTGGAACAGCAGCTTAACGAGGAACTTTTGTGAAAACTTTGCCAAATTATCATTTTATTTGGGACGTGTGATTTCTTCTTATCCCGTGTTCCTCAAGTGACCATTGTTTATATTTATTGTGTACCAGGTACCATGCCAGGTACTTGATCTGCGTGACCTCCTTGAATTCTCCAAATCGCTCTGTGAAGTAGGTACTAATTTCAACCCCACCATAGCAACTACCAAGTCACGGAGTTGGGTTTGAACTCCTTAGCACCTGGGCAGTGACCCCAATGCAGCATGCACATGACATGCCTCTAACTCCCTGCCTACCCTGTCTCCGTGAGCTGGATGCAGACCACTCATCAGCTGACCTTCAGGCCTCTGGAAAGTTCACTAGAGAACACTGCCTCACAAATACTCCCCAAAGATCCTGAGCAGATCCCAGAGGACAAGGCAGACTTCACATTTTTCTTCACATTCCAGCCATATGTGTTATGATAGGAGATAGGGAACTAATATTCCTGGATTAGAGGATATAAGCATAAAAACAAGAATGCTGTGTATGGACTTGGAATAGGAAGTAATTGTCTGTAATAAATACAGATTAGTGTTTCCCATAACGGGTTTTCAGAAATCTTAGTCCAGTAAAACGCTTTTTTGGAATATCCTGCAACCTTTACCATTCTCTTAGAAATTCACAAATTCAGAAGTCCTGAGACATCCCATAATGATGTCTTAACCCAGTACTTCTCCTCTCCTTTTATAAAGAATACCTGCATTTACTTTGGAAAACGGTGGACAAGACTAGTCAAATCAAAAGGAGGATCCCATGAACAAGGCATGTGGTTCTTCTGAGTATTTCATCCATCCTTACCAGGTAAGAGCCTGCCAGACAGAATATGAAGAGGAACCAGGCTGCGTGAAGCCATGAGGTGCTGCTGCTCTGCGGCCTCTCCTCAATCCCCCTTGGTACTGGCCATGAATGTTGGCCATGGCCCCCCAGGAGGGCCCTGGGGTCTTTTAACTGTCCATCGATGCCAACATGGGTGAACAAAGTAGAGAGATTAAGGTTTGGGGCAGCAGTCATAATTCAAGTATTCTATTCTCTCTTCAGTCATCCAAGAAAAACCCAGTGACAGTACCTGAGAGAGGCTGTTAAGAGCTGTTTTTTTGGCCATGGTGACCAGTCAGTAACTATCACTCTCCTGGGGGCCCCACCAAGTGGGGTTTTTCATCAACCCTAAGGCCTATGGGCCTTATATCTAACAAATTATATTTTACTTTGTTTTTATTTTAAAGCTGGTTAGTGACAACTAAGATGGTCCCTCTGCAGTTAGAATCTGATGTCAGAGTGAGAAAATCCCCTGTTCACTGGGAACTCCCCCGTCACTCATTCTGTATTAATGATATTTATTCTCCCTCGTTGTTTTATTCTTAAAAAATGGTTCCCCTGGTTGCAGTGTTATGTTAAGCATATTACATGTTACTCCAAAGTCAGTTCATATATTATAGCTCGTTACACTCCTGGGTATACATTTCTGAATAGCTCTCACTCCACAGTTACAGTTCCACATTAAATATGGGCTGCCACGAGTAGAGCCTGAGAGAGTTGTCTGTTCATTTTTGGCTCCTTCTTTTACCTGTAAGTTTTCTTCCCTCTCTATATTATACTCCTCAGGGAAGATGTGCCCTCCAATAAGAAAGGTCTACCTGGAGGAGGTGGAAAGTATATTTCTCTAGAGTTTTCTGGAAAGGAGGTTAGAAAACATCCTATTTAGAAAAGGAGCTATTTGTGACAGAGTGCTTGGTTCCTGCTGGGGAGGTCAGAACCAGTTTGGGCAGTGAGGGACCACAGCGATTATAGGAGGTAGGAGATGAGGGTGTCAGAATTCATCAAGACCATTGACAAAAAGCCACAACATTTTTCCTTCTGCATTAAGAATATCAAAATGAGTTTTTGTCCACTTCAGCCATTGGGTTTTTCTCTTCTATGGCTAACATGCTCTTAAGCATCTGTTGTAGCATCATTAATAGATAGCTTTAGAGATTTCACAGGGTATAATCCTTTTAGTCACTGCAGTAAAATTCACAATGATGACCTATTTTTGTTTCAGTTTGCTTCAGGATCCAAGCACCAAATTTTAATGAGCCACCATCTCCTTTCTTTGCTTCATTCATTTATTCAAATATATATTATGCATTGAGTTCCGTCAATGAGCAAAAATTCAATGTGCTCATGCTTGTGGCCTGTGGCAAGGGCCACAGTCTGCTGGGGAAAATGTCCTCATATGCAGTCCTTGGGATGGGGTTCTCACATGGCACCTGATGCCAGGTAACACCTGCAACTCTTCCCTCTGGTGTGGCTCCTCTGAGTGTTAAACAAACAAAATTGGACAGCTAGAATATCATGCCCAGGCTTATGAAATTAGTCTTAGTGGGCCCCAAAGGCTCTCAAAAGGTGAACAAGTCAAGAGCCACTTTTCTCCTATACAACTTTGCCAGTTCTGATTTCCCCACATGCCTTCTTTCAACTATCTTGGTCACTGCCCAACACAGTGTGACAAGCGCCAGGCACCTCTCTTCTTCAAGATAAGGGGGAATCTTCAGAGGAAAAGTGACTGCCATGGGGCCAGGGCACGAGAGCCTCTGGAGCCCACGGCCATCTCCCTCAGCTGCAAAGATGAGGGCCTGAGACCCTTGAGAAATGAGGATCAGATTGTGTCCAAAATACATCTCAATCTCTTGGGGCAGCCTACAGCCATATAAGGAGCTGGTCAAGAGCTATTTATCAGAAAGGTTCTCGAGGGCAAAGAGAACCTACAGGGCACTTCAATTAGCCGAGCAGTCGCTGGATCAGCTCTTATGAACCTATAGCTGTCACCAGGAAGGGTATCAGCTATTCAAATGGCACTGCAATTGCAATTTCATATGCAAGAGCTACAAAGAGCCCCCTTTTCTGTATTCAACTCCTTTGAGCATATTTGCCCATATTTTCTCAGGGTTTTGGATTCCAGAAAATGTTAGAATCTAAAAGTAGCCAAACTATAGGCAAGTAACTATTTTAATCACCTGCTTAATCAAAGTGTCAAATGAGATTGCCCAACGATCATTGGTCACCATAGCCAAAGACATGTCTTAAAGGGGTCATTCAGGTAATCTACCTGCTTTTCCTACATGATCCAAATAAGAGCAGAGAATGTGAATCATGAAAGCTGCCCCAGGTCCTAATTTCTCTGTCTTGCTCCGTTGCAATTATGTCTACTGACAGCCTGACACTCAAGGGGCCCTATAGCATCTATAGCAAGACTCACAAGTTACATTTGAATTTCAGCAAGAAGCCTTTTATACATGTAGACTTTCAAGATTCAAATATATATTTGCCTTTAAAAATATCTCTAGATTCTTTGGTTTGGAAATGTCTCACCAGAACTTAGAAAGCACATTGGACTTCCAAAAATTGGGAGCTCCACATATCCCACAGCAAATTTTCTTCCACAGAAAGGACTGCACCAAGCTTTGAGATATTTGTTTCAATTTTATGTCTCCAGGAGGTTTTCTTCATCTCTCCTATGACATATCTGAATCCTAATTTGATTTTCCCTATCATGTATAGAAAGCTTTAAAAAAAATTCTCCTTCTGTTGATACCATTATGACAGCACTCAGAACTTCATATTTTAATTTCTCTCTCTAACCTAGTAAATTACTAATTTCTTTATCTTTTTGTTCCCAATGTTTAGCATATTGTTTCCATTGTTTGTGGTCAGTAAATGCTGAGCAGAAAGAAGGAGAAGGGAGGGAGAGAGAAGTGGATAGAGTCCTAGAAGTATTTTCCTCTCAAGGTGTATCACATGAGAACTTAAGCTCTTTGGGTTCATAGCTTGGACACTGGCACTCTTTGTACAATGCAGTTTGGTAGTCGAAACTGAAATTTTTCTTTGGTTGTGTTCAGAGCCAATTTACAGTAGTCACTTGAAATTTCTTTTCATGTGTGAGAGTTTAAGTTCAAGACCAGTCTACAGAAAGGTGTGAGGCTGGGACTCCTGAGAAATCCCAGATCTTCTGCTTGTTCCCCACACCTCATTCATAGCCCATATCCTACTGTAAACCACAGACTTCTGGAATGAGAAGACAGAAATAGTCTGGAAGGCTAACAATGAACTATTAAAAAAGAAATTAAGAAAATCTCATTTACCAAAAATAATAAAATATTTAAGACTAAACTTAACCAAGGAGATTAAAGACTGTGACTTCAAAATACAAATCATTGATGAAAAAGATTAAAGAAGATACAACTAAATGGAAAGACATCCCATGTTTATAAATTGGAAGACTTAATATTGTTAAAATGCCCATACTACCCAGAGTGCAATCCCTGTCAAAACACCAATGGCATTTTCTTTTTACAGAAATAGAAAAAAACAATCCTGAAATTCATATGGAACAACAAAGGACCCAAATACCAAACACGACTTTGAGAAAGAAGAACAAAGTTGGAAGCATCACACTTCCTGGTATCAAAATATATTACAAAGCCACAGTAATTAAAACAGCATGGTATTAGACTAAAGACAGAAATATAGATCAATTAAACTGAATAAAGAGCCCAGAAATCAATGCATGCATATATAGTCAACTGATCTTCTACTGGGTGCCAAGAATACACAATGGAAAAAGGACAGTTTCTTCAATGAATGGTGTTGAGAAAACTGGATGTGCATACATACAAATGAAAAAAATTGGACCCTTATCTTAGACCATACCCAATAACCAACTCAAGATGAATTGAAGACTTAAAAGACTTGAAACTGTAAAACTCCTAGAAGAAAACATGAAAGGAAAGCTTCATGACATTGGTCTTAGCAATGATTTCTTGGATATGACACCAAAAACATAAGCAACAGATGCAAAAATAGACAAGTAGGATGATATCAAACTGAAAAGCTTCCCGTCTATAAAGGAAACAATCAACAAAGTGAACAGATAGCCTACCAACTGAGAGAAAATACTTTTATCGATTTATCCCTTTATCCAAAAAATATAAAGAATTCACATAAGTCAACAGCAAAAGAAAAAATAACTTGATTTAAAGATGAGCAAAGAACTTGAATAGACATTTCTCTAAGAAGACATACAAATGGCCAACAGATATATGAAAAGATGTTCAGTATTACTAATCATCAGGGAAGTGCAATTCAAAATCAATGAGACAAAAACAAAACAAAATAAAAACCCCACAGAAATATTATCTCACACCTGTTAGGATGGCTATTATCAAAAAAACCCAAATGATAAAAAGTGTTGGTGAGGATGTAGAGAAATCAGAACCTTGTACACTGTTAGTGGTAATGTAAAGTGCTGTAGCTACTATGGAAAACAGTATGGAGGCCCCACAAAAAATTAAAAATGGTATTACCATATGACCTAGGAATCCCACTTCTGAGTATTTATTCAAAAGAATTAAAATCAGGATCTTGGAGAGATATCTATACTCTCAGGTTCATAGTGGCCTTTTCCACAATGAACTAGAGGTGGAGACAGCCTAAATGTCTATCAACAGATGAATGGATAAAGAAAATGTGGTCTATACATGTATATAATGAAATTATGTTCAGCCTTACATAAGAGATAAATCTTGGCTTATGTGACAATGTGGATGAACCTTGAGGACATTATTCTAAGTGAAGTAAACTGGTCATAGCACGTTTCCATTATATGAGATATCTAAAACAGTCAAACTCATAGAAGCAGAAAGTAAAATGGTAGTTGTCAAGGGATAGGGAAAGGGGGAAATGGGGAGTTGCTGTTTTTAAAAGGGTATAAGTTTTCAGTTAGGCAAGATGAATACATTCTAGAGATCTGCTGTACAACATAGTGCTTATAGTTAGCAATACTGTACAGTACATCAAAAAATTTGTCGAGAGTAGATTTCATGTTATCTTTTCTTACCACAATGAGAAAACATAGTCCAGAAGTATTTGTGGAATGCCTCCTCCTTCCTTCTGTTCTTATCCTGACAGAGAAGTGTGAGTATTCTTCGTAGAAAAAAAAAAAGGAATCCCTTTGTGGTGAGGGACTATCCTGTGCATTATAAAATATTTAGCAACATCCCCAGCCTCTACCCACTGGATGCCTGTAGCAACCCCCATCCCACAGTTATGATAACCAAAAATGTGTCCAGAAATTGTCATATGTCCCCTGGGGGCCAAAATCACTCCTGCTTGAGAACCATTGCCATAGGAAGAATCCCACCAAGCTAGAACTTGGCACTCGACGTGCAAATGGTGAATGCCAGATGCAGTATTGGTGGTGTTGTGACCTGGAAAGTCCTTTTTTCTCAGGAATGTGGTGTTCCCCTTTGAGAAGATGAATGTCCTCCATCTGGCTTCTAGCCTAAACTGGTGGAGACATCCAAAGCACATCTTGCTTTGATGTGCTAGTTTTCTATTTCCAACAAATAAAGGAGAAAAGTACTCTGTGTTAGTTTCCTAGGGCTGATGTAACAAATTACTACCAACTGAGCAGCTTAAAATGATAGAAATTTATTTTCTCTGGTTCTGGAGGCCAGAAGTCTGAAACCAAGGTGTCAGCAGGGCCACGCTGCCTCTTGAGGTTCTGGGGGAGAATCCTTCCTCGCCTTTTCCCTTCCGGGGAAGAGTGGCTCTGGTATTCTTTGGCTTGTGGTTGTATCACTCGAGTCTGTACCTCCATCTTCACATAGCCTCTCCTCTGTGCGTCTCTTCCCTGTGTGTCTCTTAAAGAGACGCTTGTTATTGGATTTAGGGCCCACTCGGATAATCCAGGATGCTGTAATCTCCAGATCATTAACTTAATTGCATCTGCAAAGACCCTTTTTCTAAATAAGGTCACACGTACAGGTTCTGGGATGTGGATGCTCTCCATTGGGCCCCTGTTCAACCCATTACATACTCTAAAGCAAAGCTCCTTTTTTTAAACACCAGTTGGTTTTTTTTTAATAGTTTGTGTTTTTTAAGCATTTGAAACAAAAATTTACGTCAAAGTTGGGAATGTAGTCCAAAAGCTTTTTTTTTTTTTTTTTTTTTTTTTTTTTGGAGATTTAGTTGCTCTCATGATGCCCCATCACCCTCAAATACTTCAGTGTGCATTTCCTGCAAACAAGGACATTCCTGTACTTAACCACAATGCAACTATCAAAACAGAAAACTGACGTTGACCCAGTTCATCACTCTCCACATCAACGATCCATTCAAGTTCCTCCAATTGTCCTAATACGGATTTTTAAAAGTGTTTTAATGTTTATTTATTTTTAAGAGAGAGAGAGAGAGAGAGACTGCGCAAGCAGGGGAGGGGCAAGGAGAGAGGGAGATACAGAATCTGAAGCAGGCTCCAGGCTCCAAGCTGTCAGCACAGAGCCTGACACAGGGCTCAAATTTACAAGCCATGAGATTATGACCTGAGCTGAAATCAGACGCTCATCTGACTGAGCCACCCAGGCACCCTTGTTTTTTTCCTTTTTTTATAGCAAACAGATCTACTTCAGATTCATACACAGCATTTAGTTGTCCCTGTAGTTTTCTTCAGTCTGCAACAGATCCTCAGACTTTCTTTGAGTTTCAAATCCTTAACACTTTTGAAGATTGAGGGCCAGTTATTTGGTAGAATGTCCTTCCGTTTGTCTGAAGTCTTGTCTGACATTTCCCCATGATTGGCTTTCTCAGGGCTGCTCCAGAGTAATGCTGTGTTCTCATTGCATCAGGAAACATGTTTTCCATTTGTACAATTACTGGCAATGAAGATGTCGATCACTTGATTAAGGTGTATCTGCCAGGTGACCCTTCCCCATCCCCCCCACCCCTTATAAATTAATTAATAAGTATTTTGTGGGGAGGACTTTGGTACTATGTAAAGATCCTATCATTCACCAACTTTTATTTTATTCGTGGGTTTATTTGTATCTAAAGGACTGGTGAATTCCTTTTTTATCAATAGGTTATAAACTATTATGATCACTATTTTGATGTTCAAATTGTGCCACATTTGGCTAGAAGGAGTCCATGCAGTCTGTGTCTTTTTGACATGTCCCCATCATTCTTTGGTCACTTCCTGGCTTTCTGGCACAACAAGACATTCTAAGCTTGTTTTGTACTTTCTTTGCCCCTAAAAGGAGCTCTGGGTTTCTTTTAGTGGAAAATGGAACATGTTTTGAGAACGAATGTATTTGCTCCTGTGCATTTTCCAGAATGTTGTTGTGACAGTTTCTCTCTGCTGCTTCTCTCCTCATTCCTTCCACATGCCGTGGCTTTACCACCAGCGCGCCTCTCCCTCCCTCTCCTTGCTCCGCCTCCACACAGCCCATACTGCTTCTATGTTAATATTTGGAAGCACTAACTGTGGGGAGCAAGCCACACAGTGGCAGCCCCCTGTCCTGAGAAAGGTTGGCCTGTTATTGGCAGGCATGCTGGACAACTGACTGGCCATCATTGAGGAAATCTGGCTCCAGGACTTTTGGATACATGACCTCAGTGAGCTTAGACTTCTGAATATGTGTGAGTCATCCCCAAGCACCAATGGCTGACTTACCCTTTTACCCTGTGAGGACAACTGACTTCTTGTTCTGCCTCCTAGTTCAGCTTTTCCCAGGACTGATTTCCTAAACTCTTTGAATTTTGAGAGCTGTTACCAGGTCTTCCCTACCTGGAATCCTTTCTCCTCTGAGAAGGAAAATCTGAAAGGCCTGAGTAATCCAGCCATCCTTGCTTCTGCTCAGGGTGAGGACTTTCAGCCAGACTAGCCCATGGGGTGGGGCCCTCTGGTTACCTTGGGCTTGTGAATGGAGCCCAGGGGCTAACACAAGCTAGACTCCCACAGGGTGCTCATGCACACAGCACCCAGGCCTTCCAGTCTGTATCCCAGCTCCTGCCTGCTTGATCTGCCAAGGAAACCAAGATGTAACCCCTGCCATTTGGATACTTTTATCACCTTCCTTGGGCTCTCTGTCCTCTGTCAACCTCCTTCTAAGTCCTTTTTGCTGTGGACTTTTAAAGTGTGACTTCCCACACTCCCTCCAAGATTTTAATGAAGTCTTGACTTCTCTTTTGAGCTCCACATGACCAACATTTCTTTCCCTTACTCCAGCACCTCCTAAGTGGACTTGAACCCTATGTAGCTACCTAGGAGGGGAGACCCCTGACCTCTGGACAGCTAACCCAGAGACCAGCAAGAAGCCCTTGATATGCCTGGTGAGAGGGCTTAGTTTCTTTCTTTCACTGAAGTAGGACAGAGAGGGAGAGACAGAATGGGAAGTGCAAGGTCATGATGAGGAGCTGGGGCCAACAGTCATGTTGGGCCATGTGAAATTTTAAACAAGTGAGGAAAGAGACTAAGAAAGAGGAAGAGGAAGCTGAACAACAGAGAGAAGAGAGGCCATCACGTGAATGAAAAGTGGAGAGTAAGCTACCTTGGTCTCCAATGGCTTTCTAGAAATAACCGTGAGTTCATTCAAAGCCCAGCTGCACTTTGCTTCCTGTCCAGGGATTCTGTTAGATCTCTATATTCTAAGACTAAGCTACCCTTGTTTGTGCTACTGTGATTTCATTTGTTTGTTGCCGTAAAAAGAGCCTTTTTTGAACATTCTTGATGGCTGCATTGTCTTCAATTTCTGTCAATTGGAGACTGTTGTCCCATGCCCTGGGGAAAGGGTCACTGTTCCTCTCACCCCACAGTGCTGCCTCCCAGATGCTTCTGCAACACTTTTTAAAACAACTGTCTTTCTTTTTAGGTCCATGTCCAGCATGAGGATGTACCATCCTCTTCGCTGTCATCCACTGATATCTAGACACTTTTCAATGTTCCCTAATAAATGTAGAAAGTTCTCTTCTCCTCCCTTCCCTTACCATTATCCTGGACAACTTCAGTGTCAACATGGATGATTCATACACTAGGTTATCCTTATATTTCCTCACCCTATCCATTCCAAAAATAATGAAAACAATATATAAAAAATAGCACATATCCTATAGCTTAGGAAATACTTTCCCAGACACAACTTCATTCTGTTTTGATTTTTGAACTAGGCTCCCAAAGCCATACCATAGACTCATCCCCTTACACGTGCCTCATTTCCAAGACCTGGATGTCTTTGTTCTCCTTTAGTGAAGAAAACCTCTTGGGCTCATATGATTTCCCCTTAGTTTCTCTCAGTGAACCACCTTTTAGGATTCATCAGACCCTCGGTCTTTACTCTTCCCTAATCTCGTAAACTCCCAGCTCCCTTTGGTTTCTTCCCCACCCCACCAGCATCCCATACTTGGCCACTAAAACACTGCAGTAAGCTGGTACCAAATTCATTCACGCCCAGCAGATCTCTATTTCCCTCACCCTGTCTATCTTGCTTGTCCCCAACACCTGCTCTTGCAGCTCAGCCCCATATCACTCAGGCATGTCATTCTCTCCATCCTCTCTCCCTCTCCCTCTCTCTTTCTCATTTAAATGCCATTGAAAATGATTTTATTAATTCACCATTAACTGCCAATCTCTATTTTCTTCTTTGTCCCAATTCTCCTATCTGAACTCTTACTCACCTTGCTCCAGTCTCCTTCAGGGTACGACCACATCCATTTTTCCTCTTTCTCTACTGTCTCTATTGTCAGATCCCCTTCCCATTGATTTAAAAGAATGGTGAGATATTTCTACAGAAGTTAACCCTACTTCTATCTTGATCTCCCTGAAGCTACCATCACTACCTTCTCACCCCCTTCTTTAGAGCTTATACTCAACTTCTGTCTTGGGTATCTCTTCACACATTGCTTCTTCAACCCTCCAAACTCTGTTCCAACAGAACCTGCCTTTTCAATGGAAAACAATGACTGCCCAACTTCCTAATTCCAATTTGACCACAAAGCCCTGGGAAATCTCTTCTTTTAGCCTTCATGACACTCTTTCTCCAGATTCTCCTTGAAACTCTCTTATCCATGTTTTCCTTTGTCACTCTTTAAATGTGGGCCTCTCCCAAAGATCTCATCTTGCTTGGTCCTAGAAGGCCTTCTCTTGCTTTGCTTCCCTCCCAGAGCCATCTCATTCTCTCCCATAGCTTCACCCACATGCTGGTCACTTTCCCCACCCACTTGGACTCCACCCCATCTCTTCTGAGCTCTTGACCTACATTTCCAACTGCCACCAGGATATCTCACTTCAAACCTGGCATGTCTCCAACCAAATTCAATGTCTTTACCCTAAGTCGCCCATCATGTGTAGATGACACCACCAACCAGACATGTACATAGAAACCTTGGAGAGTGACTTCCCATAGTGAATGAGTAGCTCATGCTGCCCGGCAGCCATGCAGTTTGTGTGCAGTCTGTAATTCAGGCCCTAACTCCCTCCTCCTGCTCAACTGCCACCACCATCTGCCTGGTTCACCCACCTCCAAACTCCTCTCTTCTCAAGCTTAAAAACAGAGGTTTAATTATCCTATTTCCACCTCAGAGATAGCACTGATTCCTCATTGTGAACGGGGAAAGGCTCAGACTCCTGGGAAGGCATTTGAGGCCCTCTATGGTATCCCTGGCACATTTCCCACCACACTCTCGGTGACCCTTGCTCCTGCCACATGGGCCTCCCCGCTGTTCCCTGAACCCGCTGTTCTTTATCCCATGCCTCCACTTGCTATTCCTTCTGTCAGGAAGATATTTCTCTTCTTTTTCCGCCAACCCAAACGGTCCCATCAGTCAAACCTCAGGTCAATGGTCGTCTTTTCTATAAAGATTTCTTTGATTCTCCTTGGACAGTAGCCCCTTCTATTGTCTTCCCTTGTGTGTTACTTCTAGCACTTAGGTGACTATGCTTTGAATTTGTAACATTCAAATGTTATTTCTGTCTGTGAGTTCTTTTTTTTTTAATTTTGTAATGTTTATTTTTTGAGAGAGAGAGAGACAGAGCATGAGCAGGGGAGGGGCTGAGAGAGTGAGACACAATCCGAAGTAGGCTCCAGGCTCTGAGCCGTCAGCACAGAGCCTGACACAGGGCTCGAACCGGTGAGCCATGAGATCCTGGCCTAAGCCCAAGTTGGATGCTTAACTGACTGAGCCACCTCGGCACCCATTCTGTCTGTGAGTTCTTTAACAAGTGCCTATTGGGTAAGAGTTGCGCTCTTTGTTCTTATCATGCCATTTAATATTTACCACAGCTCTTTGAAGTGGTATTGGTATCTCCCTGTGCCAAAGAGGAAACTGGGGCTCAAAGATGTTACACTTCTTCTTGAGGTCATACAGCTGGCAAGTGGAAGAACCAGAACATGAACCCAGGGCTGGTTTACCCCAAACCTCAGCCTCGTTCCCCTACACCAATTATTCCCAATCTTCATGGTGCATGGAAATCACCTGAAGAATCTTTCAGCACTATTCATTGACCCAGACATTCCAAATGAATTGGTGTGGAGCGCAACCCAGGGATCAGGGTGTGTGGTTTTATTTTTCTAGTTGCCTGGGTAATTCTAATATTCAGCAAAGTCTGGGAAGCACCTCCCTAGGTTATTCAGTGCTTCCCTGGAGGCCAGCACACAGTGTGTTTAATATATATTTGCCCTAAATATTTGCTCCAAATGCTTTTCTGTCCTGCTGGACATTTTATCCCCAAATTCTAAGGTTGGCAAAAATTCAAAAGCAAAAACAAGTAGAGAAAGAAATTAGTTATCTGGCTAACATGAGCCCCAAATTCATTTCCAATGAAATTTCCCAAATCAATATAAAGAAATTAGGAAGCACAAGCCAAAGTTGTTTTAATTTTATTTTTTAATGTTTATTTATTTTTGAGAGAGAGATACACAGAGTGCAAGTCGGGGAGGGACAGAGAGAGAGGGAGACACAGAATCTGAAGCAGGCTCCAGGCTCTGAGCTGTCAGCACAGAGCCTGATGTGGGGGCTCGAACGCATGAACTGCAAGATCATGACCTGAGCTGAAGTCAGACATTTAACTGACTAAGCCACCCAGACGTCAGGCCAAAGTTGTTTAAACTCATTGCTCTTCAATTGCCTTTCTTTGACAAAGAGACATGGCCTCCTGGACACCCTCCCGCCCTTCCCCTTTTTCATCACTCAGAAGCTGCATGTTGCCATGACTTGTCTCCACAGACTGATCCCAAGGCAGAGCCTACCTTCTTTGGAAGAGAAGTTGGCACATGGCAGGGGAAGCATGTATAGAAGGTGTGGACCATGGCAACGATCAGGTCACACTCTCTGAGTCCTCGTGCTGCTCTGTGGCAGGCTGTAACAACCATGCACTGCCCCAGAAATTGCTGGGAAAAAAATCTCATTGGGTTAGCCACTGCCCACACTGAAATTACTATTCTCTTTGCACAATTTATCACACAAAAATTGATGGAAAAATTTTTGAAAACTATCCTTTAAAATGTTTTGTCCCATTTAAGACTTATCTATAACTTTTAGTATTAAATTCCACCAGTGAGGAAACATCACCCAATAAAACTGTGCTGTGAATTTATGTGTACTTCCTATCTAATTAGTAGGATATAAATTCTTATAAAATCCTATTAAAGCTTCTGTTCTGCTGCATCTAAGAAGCAAACAACAGAAGACCTTTCAGCATCTATAAAGGCCATGAAACTACTCTTCTCAGATGTTTTGGATTCAGATGTTGATCATTGCTAGCAGTAATCTAGAACACGTGAGAGATCTAGACGTCACTTATGCTCAAAGGATTGGACCAATTAAACAATTCATTCACTGAACTTTATTCAGAGTCTGCCCTACGTGCCCACACATATATACAGTGCCTAATACAGAGCTAAGTACTATTTGGAGCCCAGTGACTCACACAGGAGTGTTCCTTTATAAAGATGCCTAAGGCTAAGTTAACTGGTCTCAGTTAAATGATATACTAGGTCAGTAATTCAAAAGAGGCTTCAGGGCCTCAAATGATTTATTGCTAAGTGAATGGTCCATGTGGGCCATTTGTGGTAGAAAGCAGGCAAGAAAACCAGGTGAAGGTTCTGCCTTTTTAACTTTTGAATCTCAGCTGCTTTGATAGCAAGACGAGAGAGTCATATCAGAAATTTATTTCCAAGGTCATCCCATCTCTCCTGGGGATTTGTGAGAGTTCATGGGATGGAGTGGAGGCCTCTGGCAATGAGGTGTGTATTCAACTTGGAGGGGGGAAATGTTGGGAAGGGGCCCATGAGGAAATACATACCGTACCAGTTATATTAACAGAGGCAATTTAATATGAAGAATTAGTAACTGGGTTCTGGAGGACATAAAGGACACTCTGATGTATTTAGAGACAGGAAATGCAGGAAACGGCCACTGCCCACAAGGGTAGAAGGACAAAGAGGAAAGGCTGGGTTAGAAATTGGAAGCTTGGAGAAGAGCTGAATCAGGGGTCCTGCCCAGGTGGTGCTGGTGTCTCTTAGCGCCTCAATGAAGCTTGTTCTGGGGTGTAAGGAAAACCTGCAAACGGACAAGCTGCTGTTGCAGGAAGAAGCGTTGCTAGAATAATACCCACAGGAACGTCTGGAGCAGATCTCACTATGAGAGGAATCATTTGTGTGGTGAGTCTTAGTTATGTTAATGTAAAGACACTAGACTCTCCTTGCATACAGAAAAGATGTAACAGAATTTTAAAAATTTTCTGTGGCTTATCAGTTTGCAAAAAGAGACCCGGAGGCTTCTGGTAGGGAATGAATGCAAAACCTCATGCTCTTCTTCCTGAGAGTTGAAATTAGAGAAATCTGCTTTTTAAGAGTGTGGCATTAACAAACGTCTGCTGACATGAGAGGACTCCAGAAGCCCCAACGGGGGATTCCTTATGAGAGGATCTGCTGGTGATACAGGCTGGAGAAAAACAAAGAGTTCCAGCAAAACACACAGGTGAGACTGAAGAATGTCTGGACCTAGCCGCTAAGGTGTTTTGCCACTCTTTCAGAGCAATGGCTGAATATGTGAGTGAAAACGCAAAAAGCTATAAACTCAGATTCCAAGCATAAGCTTTGGGTTGTGCAGGGATTTGGCCCAGCAAGGGTATCACCTGATCCTTGAGCCAGAGTCCTTGTAACTCTACAGGATTTGTGTTCTGTGATGACATGGTACTTGGAAAAGTCACAGAAGCAAGAGTGCCTATAGACCAGAGACTTTCCAGTTATGCTGTTTGAAAGTACTGACCCACCTGGTCTCAGTGAATTCCTGGGATTCTTGGACACTTTGAAGTAGGAATCCCAAGAGAGCTCCTGGATTTCTGCTAATTAGGAATAACTGAGCAATAAATGGGGGAAATGTGTAAAGCTGATAAAGAGGATTACACCAGTTATACTAGTTTTTAAGCTCCAGTTATTCATTTGGAATAGGGACAAAGATGTGGGGAAATACAGTTCTTAGTAACATGTTAATATTTATGTGTTTCAAGACAACCAGCTGTCAGGAACCATTAGGCATTTGGGATCTTTTTGATCCTTTATAGGAAATTAATCAGAATCTGAATTTCTGATGCTTTCATGAGTGGGTTACTCTCTCTCTCTCTCTCTCTCTATATATATATATATATATATATATATACACATACACACACATATAAATATCAAATATATATATTTTACAAATATATATATATATATATATATATATATATAAAGTATATATATAAAATGAACATACTTCCTAAGCCACACGATATTTAGGGAGCTATAGAAATTACTATATAAAATCAGAGGTTTGTTGATTTTAAGAAGTATTTAGGAAGTAATGAGTAATGGTCTTATATTTTAATTATTGTGGGTTATTTTCATCAGGTTAACACTAAGAAGTCAATATTATCATCTATTTGTGTCTCTCAGGAAAACCTCTACAGTAATTTAACAGCTGTAATCAATTCACAAAACATCCTTGGCAAGGGTGGGCTTGCATACTTATGCAGAGATTCAAAGTTAGATATTATCTGGATGAGTACTGTGTACTATGCTTGATGGGATTTTTTTTTGAAAATGTAAATCAGAAATTGCTTTCAGAACAGATAAATGAGTCATTTATTCTTCTATTTAAAAGAATATTGATTTATTGAATATTTGCTACATGCATTGTGCTCTCTAGTTGAATCAAGAGAAGTGAAAGGGGGATTGGTGAAGGGAACGAGAGGGTGTAAGGGAGAGAGCGTTGGCAGATCTTGTAGCTTTCTAGATTAATTTTCATAAAAAGTTGACATTTTACAATATTGGGTCTTTCTATCAAAATCTCTCCATTCAAAGTATCCCTTATTTCCATTACTAAAGTTTTTAGTGTTTTTTTCTTTAATTATGCACAGTCATTATTGTTTATACACAGATTTTATATTGCTATTATGAACAACAGATTCCCAACCAGTTTCCCTACTTTCTACAATCCAAAGTCCTTACACAATTTTCATTACAGTCTAAGTCCTCCCACATCCACACCTACAAATCTATCCTCCTTTTAGATTGAGAGTTTTGAAAATTATTTTTATCTCACTACTAAACAAGAAATTACACATTTTTGTTTTAATGGTTATCCTTAAAATTTTAACGTGGCTACCTAACAATGCCTCAAGATTATTTCTTCTCTCCTTCTCAACAATATAAAAAACTTAAAATGCTTAATTTTGGTCCCTCCCTTTCCATCCTGATATTGTTGCCAACACTATATTTCACCTTGCTCTGTTACCAGAAATGAGTAATTCCTAGTTATTTTTATATGTTCATTGTTGTAAATTTCACTGCATGTATACAAATTTATTTGCTCAACTTTTCCTCTTGCATTTCATTGGAAAATGTTTTTTCAATTTCCTATAGATAGGATCTGCTCTTGGTATATTTTGTTTGTCTGAAAATCTCTTTACTCTTGCTCTTTAATGATAGTTTAGCTGGATATAAAGTTGTAGATTGATTTTTTTTCCTCAGGATTCTGAAAAATATGATTCCAGTGCCTTCTTGCTTCCATCATTGCTCTACAAAAGTCTCCCTTTGGTCTAATCTTTTTTGCAGATAACTTGTCTTTTCTCTCTGGTAGTTTTTTTTAAAGTTTTTTTTTTCAATGTTTATTTATGAAAGGGGGTGGGTACAGAGAGAGAGAGGGAGACACAAAATCTGAAGCAGGCTCCAGGCTCTGAGCTGTCAGCACAGAGCCTGACCTGGGGTTCAAACTCATGTGGGGCTCCAACTCTGGAACTGTGATATCATAACCTGAGCTGCAGTCAGATGCTTAACGAACTGAGCCACCCAGGCACCCCTCTCTAATAGTTTTTGAAATCGCTTTTCCTCTGCTCTCTGCACTTTTGCAACAATCTATTTTATTTAGTTTTGGAACTACTTGGAACCTCTGCTTCTTGACATTGAAAACTTACATCTTTCTTTCATTCTGGAAATTGCTCGTCTTTCTCACTTCCTGTCTTTTTTCTTTCTAGAATTCCTGTTTTAAGACATATGATGGGCCTATTAATTCTACTTTCCCTGTCTCTCAGCTCCTTTCATATTTTCCATTTCTTCAAAACCAAAAGCCACTCACCCTAGTATATTATTACTCCTTTTAAGACTGTAATATATATATTTACTATTAGGTTCAGAGCCTCTCCATCAACGCAAATAAAAAGTTGTTAACATTTCATCCACGGCCTGGGGTGCTGAAACAAAGACCCAGGCAGAAATCTCAGGGCTGTGTTTTTTCCTATTTCCCCAAGTGCCCAGCCACCTCCTCAGCCCTGGGATATTTCTTCCCAAAACTCAAGGCTGTTGGGTCTATTAAGAAACCTGGTGCACTGAGTGGCTAAGAGTGGGTTCCATTGCAATGTTATTAGATCACCCCATTATGAGCACATTTCTTTGGAAAGGACAGGGCAGTAGAGCAGAGATTTGGGGCTAATTTACTTAGATCTGTCTTCTACTTCACTAACTCTCTTTTTAGGTGTATCTAGTTTTCTGTTTACCACATCTACTGAGTTTTTTTTTAAAGACACATTTAATCAGCATCATGATCAGACTGTTATATTTATCAATTAACATGTGAGTGACAACAAAAAACTACATTAAAACCTTTTGTTGGAGTGCTTTTCACTTTTCAGAGAACAGAAACTAAAATATTTGGGAAGATGGTGGCGTAGGAGGATGCTGGGCTCACCTCGTCCTGCTGATCGCTTAGGTTCCACCCACACCTGCCTAAATAACCCAGAAAACTGCCAGAAGACTAGCAGAATGGATTCTCCAGAGCCAAGTGTAGACGAGAGGCCCACAGAAGAGGGTAGGAAGGGTGGTAAGGCAGTGCGCACTACACGGACTGGAGGGAGGGAGCCAGGGCGGAGGGGCAGCCTGCCGGCAAAGCAGAGCCCCCAAGTCTGGCTTGCAAAAGCGGAGGGGCCGGACAGAGTGTGTTCTGACAGCAAGCAGGACTTAACATCTAGAAGGTTATAAGTTGACAGCTCTGCTCAGAGAGCGGGAGGGCTGCAGGACAATGGGAGGGAGAGTTGTTGAGCCCCGGATGACAGAGCACAGCTTGTCGGGGAACAAAGGTGCTCGCCAGCACCATCTCCCTTGCCCACCCCCCAGCCAAAATCCCAAAGGGAACCAGTTCCTGTCAGGGAACTTGCTTGCACCGCGCAAACACCCAATGCTGTGCTTCTGTGGATCCATCCCTCCAGCAGCGGGTCTGACTCCCTCCGGGTGCTGCAGGGCCCCTCCCAAAGCAGACCACCAAAGGAAAAGCAAGCCAAGCCTGCCCCACCCGCCCCTGTGCACCCTGCCAATCCACCCCAGCTAATACGCCAGATCCCCAGCACCACAAGCCTGGCAGTGTGCAAGTAGCCCAGACAGGCCAGCCACCCCACAGTGAATCCCGCCCCTAGGAGAGGGGAAGAGAAGGTACACACCAGTCTGACTGCGGCCCCAGCAGTGGGCTGGGGGCAGACATCAGATCTGACTGTGGCCCCGCCCACCAATGCAAGTTATTCAAGACAGCACAGGGGAAGTGCCCTGCAGTTTCGCACCACTCCAGGGACTATCCAAAATGATGAAATGGAAGAATTCCCCTCAAAAGAATCTCTAGGAAATAGCAAGAGCTAACGAACCGATCAAAAACGATTTAAACAATATAACAGAAAGTGAATTTAGAATAATAGTCATAAAATTAATCGCTGGGCTTGAAAACAGTATACAGAACAGCAGAGAATCTACTGCTACAGAGATCAAGGGACTAAGGAACAGCCAGGAGGAGCTAAAAAATGCTATTAATGAGCTGCAAAATAAAATGGAGATGACCACAGCTCGGATTGAAGAGGCAGAGGAGAGAATAGGTGAACTAGAAGATAAAATTATGGAAAAAGAAGAAGCTGAGAAAAAGAGAGATAAAAAAATCCAGGAGTATGAGGGGAAAATTAGAGAACTAAGTGATGCACTAAAGAGAAATAATCTATGCATGATTGGTATTCCAGAGGAGGAAGAGAGAGGGAAAGGTGCTGAAGGTGTACTTGAAGAAATCATAGCTGAGAACTTCCCTGATCTGGGGAAGGAAAAAGGCATTGAAATCCAAGAGGCACAGAGAACTCCCTTCAGACGTAACTAGAAACGATCTTCTGCACGACATATCATAGTGAAGCTGGCAAAATACAAGGATTAAAGAGAAAATTCTGAAAGCAGCTAGGGATAAACATGCTCTAACATATAAAGGGAGACCGATAAGACTTGTGACGGATCTCTCTACTGAAACCTGGCAGGCCAGGAAGGAGTGGCAGGAAATCTTCAATGTAATGAACAGAAAAAATATGCAGCCAACATTCCTTTATCCAGCAAGTGTGTCATTCAGAATAGATGGAAAAATAAAGGTCTTCCCAAACAAACAAAAACTGAAGGAATTCATCACCACTAAACCAGCCCTACAAGAGATCCTAAGGGGGATCCTGTGAGACAAAACACCAGAGACATCACTTCAAGCATGAAACCTACAGACATCACAATGACTCTAAACCCATATCTTTTTATAATAACACTGAACATAAATGGACTAAGTGCGCCAACCAAAAGACATAGGGTATCAGAATGGATAAAAAAACAAGACCCATCTATTTGCTGTCTACAAGAGACTCATTTTAGACCTGAGGACACCTTCAGATTGAAAGTGAGGGGATGGAGAACCATCTATCATGCTACTGGAACTCAAAAGAAAGCTGGAATAGCCATACTTAGATCAGACAAACTAGACTTTAAATTAAAGTCTGTAACAAGAGATGAAGAACGGCATTATATAACAATTACAGGGTCTATTCATCAGGAAGAGCTAACAATTATAAATGTCTATGCGCCAAATACCGGAGCCCCCAAATATATAAAACAATTACAAACATAAGAAACCTTATTGATAAGAATGTGGTAATTGCAGGGGACTTTAACACTCCACTTACAACAATGGATAGATCATCTAGACACATGGTCAATAAAGAAACAAGGGCCCTGAATGATACATTGGATCAGAAGGACGTGACAGATATATTTAGAACTCTGCATCCCAAAGCAACAGAATATACTTTCTTCTCGAGTGCACATGGAACATTCTCCAAGATAGATCATATACTGGGTCACAAAACAGCCCTTCATAAGTATAGAAGAATTGAGATCATACCATGCATACTTTCAGACCACAATGCTATGAAGCTTGAAATCAACCACAGGAAAAAGTCTGGAAAACCTCCAAAAGCATGGAGGTTAAAGAACACCCTACTAAAGAATGAGTGGGCCAACCAGGCAATTAGAGAAGAAATTAAAAAATATATGGAAACAAACGAAAATGAAAATACAACAATCCAAACGCTTTGGGATGCAGCGAAGGCAGCCCTGAGAGGAAAATACATTGCAATCCAGGCCTATCTCAAGAAACAAGAAAAATCCCAAATACAAAATCTAACAGCACACCCAAAGGAAATAGAAGCAGAACAGCAAAGACAGCCTAAACCCAGCAGAAGAAGAGAAATCATAAAGATCAGAGCAGAAATAAACAATATAGAATTTAAAAAAACGGTAGAGCAGATCAATGAAACCAAGAGTTGGTTTTTTGAAAAAATAAACAAAATTGATAAACCTCTAGCCAGGCTTCTCAAAAAGAAAAGGGAGATGACCCAAATAGATAAAATCATGAATGAAAATGGAATGATTACAACCAATCCCTCAGAGATACAAGCAATTATCAGGGAATACTATGAAAAATTATATGCCAACAAACTGGACAACCTGGAAGCAATGGACAAATTCCTAAACACCCACACACTTCCAAAACTCAATCAGGAGGAAATAGAAAGCTTGAACAGACCCATAACCAGCGAAGAAATTGAATCAGTTATCAAAAATCTCCCAACAAATATGAGTCCAGGACCAGATGCCTTCCCAGGGGAATTCTACCAGACGTTTAAAGCAGAGATAATACCTATCCTTCTCAAGCTGTTCCAAAAGAGAAAGGGAAGGAAAACTTCCAGACTCATTCTATGGAGCCAGTATGACTTTGATTCCTAAACCAGACAGAGACCCAATAAAAAAAGAGAACTACAGGCCAATATCCCTGATGAATACGGATGCAAAAATTCTCAATAAGATACTAGCAAATCGAATTCAACAGCATATAAAAAGAATTATTCACTATGATCAAGTGGGATTCATTCCTGGGATGCAGGACAGGTTCAACATTCACAAATCAATCAACATGATGCATCACATTAATAAAAGAAAAGATAAGGGGCGCCTGGGTGGCTCAGTCGGTTGAGCTTCCGACTTCGGCTCAGGTCATGATCTCGCAGTCCGTGAGTTCGAGCCCTGCGTCAGTGTCTGGGCTGATGGCTCAGAGCCTGGAGCCTGCTTCCGATTCTGTGTCTCCCTCTCTCTCTGCCCCTCCCCCGTTCATGCTCTGTCTCTCTCTGTCTCAAAAATAAATAAATGTTAAAAAAAATTTAAAAAATAAGTAAATAAAAGAAAAGATAAGAACCATATGATCCTGTCAATCAATGCAGAAAAAGCATTTGACAAAATTCAGCATCCTTTCTTAATTAAAACCCTCGAGAAAGTCGGGATAAAAGGAACATACTTAAACATCATAAAAGCCATTTATGAAAAGCCCACAGCTAACATCATCCTCAATGGGGAAAAACTGAGAGCTTTTCCCTGAGATCAGGAACACGACAGGGATGTCCACTCTCACCACTGTTGTTGAACATAGTGTTGGAAGTTCTAGCATCAGCAATCAGACAACAAAAGGAAATCAAAGACATCAACATTGGCAAATATGAAGTTAAGCTTTCACTTTTTGCAGGTGACGTGATATTATACATGAAAAATCTGATAGACTCCACCAAAAGTCTGCTAGAACTGATCCATGAATTTAGCAAAGTTGCAGGATACAAAATCAATGTAGAGAAATCAGTTGCATTCTTATACACTAACAATGAAGCAACAGAAAGACAAATAAAGAAACTGATCCCATTCACAATTGCACCAAGAAGCATAAAATACCTAGGAATAAATCTAACCAAAGATGTAAAAGATCTGTATGCTGAAAACTATAGAAAGCTGATGAAGGAAATTGAAGAAGATTTAAAGAAATGGAAAACCATTCCATGCTCATGGATTGGAAGAATAAATATTGTCAAAATGTCAATACTACCCAAAGCTATCTACACATTCAATGCAATCCCAATCAAAATTGCACCAGCATTCTTCTTGAAGCTAGAAGAAGCAATCCTCAAATTCATATGGAACCACAAAAGGCCCTGAATAGCCAAAGTAATTTTGAAGAAGACGAAAGCAGGAGGCATCACAATCCCAGATTTTAGCCTCTACTACAAAGCTGTAATCATCAAGACAGCATGGTATTGGCACAAAAACAGACACATGCACCGATGGAAGAGAATAGAAACCCCAGAACTAGACCCACAAACGTATGGCCAACTCATCTTTGACAAAGCAGGAAAGAACATCCAATGGAAAAAAGACAGTCTCTTTAACAAATGGTGCTGGGAGAACTGGACAGCAACATGCAGAAGGTTGAAACTAGACCACTTTCTCACACCATTCACAAAAATAAACTCAAAATGGATAAAGGACCTGAATGTGAGACAGGAAAGCATCAAAACCCTAGAGGAGAAAGCAGGAAAACACCTCTCTGACCTCAGCCGTACCAATTTCTTACTTGACACATCCCCAAAGGCAAGGGAATTAAAAGCAAAAATGAACTACTGGGACCTCATGAAGATAAAAAGCTTCTGTACTGCAAAGGAAACAATCAACAAAATTAAAAGGCAACCAACGGAATGGGAAAAGATATTTGCAAATGACATATCGGACAAAGCACTAGTATCCAAAATCTATAAAGAGCTCACCAAACTCCATACCTGAAAAACAAATAATCCAGTGAAGAAATGGGCAGAAGACATGAATAGACACTTCTCTAAAGAAGACATCCGGATGGCCAACAGGCACACGAAAAGATGGTCAACGTCACTCCTCATCAGGGAAATACAAATCAAAACCACACTCAGATATCACCTCACACCAGTCAGAGTGGCCAAAATGGACAAATCAGGAGACTATAGATGCTGGCGAGGATGTGGAGAAATAGGAACCCTCTTGCACTGTTGGTGGGAATGCAAACTGGTGCAGCTGCTCTGGAAAACAGTGTGGAGGTTCCTCAAAAAATTAAAAATAAACCTACCCTATGACCCAGCAGTAGCACTGCTAGGAATTTACCCAAGGGATACAGGAGTACTGATGCATAGGGGCACTTGTACCCCAATGTTACTAACAGCACTCTCAACAATAGCCAAATTATGTAAAGAGCCTAAATGTCCATCAACTGATGAATGGATAAAGAAATTGTGGTTTATATACACAATGGAGTACTACGTGGCAATGAGAAAGAATGAAATATGGCCCTTTGTAGCAACGTGGACAGAACTGGAAAGTGTTATGCTAAGTGAAATAAGCCATACAGAGAAAGACAGATACCATATGGTTTCACTCTTATGTGGATCCTGAGAAACTTAACAGAAACCCATGGGGGAGGGGAAGGAAAAAAAAAAAGAGGTTAGAGTGGAAGAGAGCCAAAGCATAAGAGACTCTTTAAAACTGAGAACAAACTGAGGGTTGATGGGGGGGGGGAGGGAGGGGAGGTGGGTGATGGGTATTGAGGAGGGCATCTTTTGGGATGAGCACTGGGTGTTGTATGGAAACCAGTTTGACAATAAATTTCATATATCAAAAAAAAAAGACACCAAAATATTTGTTATATAAGTTTTTTTTTTTTCTTGTAGCAGTTAGGCTCTGCCGGTATGGTTGGGCTGGGTTTATAAACCTATAGTAACCCATAGCTTTTCTGTCACTTCCCAGGCTCTCCTCTTCTGCTAAGTTTTTTTTTTTTTCTTGGCAGTAATTAAAATCTTCTGCCACTGCCATAACTACTGGTGTTTCTTAGACACTCATAACCACCTTGGTTTTGTGGTTTGGCAAAGTACTGGCTTTCACCACTGAAAAAACTAGAAAAGTTTCCTTCCTTTATGGATCTAGAACTTGAAGATTGATTGCTGTAATTCCCAAAATTATTGTAACTTCTACCACCTCCAAAACTACTTCCATTATTGCCAAATCAATTAATGCCATCATATCCACCATCACCAAAGCCATAACAACTTTGAAGTTTCTTCCCTGACCAAAGTTGTCATTACCTCTAACATAACCTCCACAACCACTGCCAACGTTTTCAGAACTGCTTTGACTTAGATGAGACACTGGCCATCTCTTGCTTAAGCAGGGCTCCCATTACTTCACAGTTATAGCTATTCACAGTATGGTATTTCTGAATGATAGTCTTATCCATGGAGTTATGGTCACCAAAGGTTACAAAAGGAAAACCTCTCTTCTTGTTACTATCCTACTCAGTAATGATTTCAATCACCTCAGTCTTCCTATATTGCTCAAAATAATCTCTTACATGCTGTTCAGGGCCATCTTTAATGCTACTAACAAAGGTCTTTTTCATAGGTAACTGTGCACTTCGTATTGAAACACCTTCTTTCAAGACAACTCTCTTTGGTTCTATGACTCTTACATTCATCTTGTGTGGCCTTGCATTCATGACTGCATATACTTGTACCACAATGGCATATGTGACAAGCCCAAAGTTTCTAGAGTGTCTGGTATTTGGGTCTTTCATTACCACACAATCTGTGAGTGTTATTCATGGCTTTGCAGTCTTCTACTGGTTATTTGAAAGTTCAAACCTTTAATGAAGAGCTTCTACAGTTCTTAGGGCTCCTCGAGAAACTCTGATTTATACATGATGGAGGCAGGAGGAAAGAGTTGAAGAATGCTTCCTCAGCTGTGGCAGAAAATCACTGTTTTAATAGCCATAGCTATATGTCAGGGTATATTTTTAATTACTGGGTGTTCCTTTTAGTTCTTTTTCAAATATTTTTAGCTTAATCTTTTTCCTTTAAGTGTTATGTATATTATTCATATTTATTATTCATTTTTCTTTTAAAAATCATTCCTAAACAGATTTGTTTTATAGCCTGTGTATCATAATTTTATTATCTGATATTCTTGGAGATCTGAGTGTATGGTTTGTTTTTTCTGTGACTCTCAATCATGGTGGCTTATTTTGTGGTATGTTTTGTAATTTTAAATTATCAGCTCAGATTCAGTGAAGTTTTATACGTGAGAATTCTCTGCAGCCTGGTTGAAAATGTGACCCTCAAAGAGGATTTGTTTTTGTATCTGCTAGGCACCTCAATCTAGAATGATTTTGTTTGTTTGTTTTAGGCTAATTTATTGGCTAGGCAATTCCTGAAGTATACAAATTATATTTATTCTAACATCAAACTAAATGAAGAAAGGCTGGTAGCTGTAAATAGTCAGGGCTATAAATTTATTTTAATTAATTAATTATTTTCCTACACTCATGCCATTACACAGGAAACTAGTTCCCAGTCTATTCCCTGTGCTGGTGGTCAGATTTTTGCTTTTTTGAATGCATAGCCCTTTGAAAGGTTCTGACTTCATGTGGTAAGGGATGGGATGCCGTATCCTAATTCTAACTCCTTATTTCAAGAAGGTGCAAAATCTTGTTTCCTTCCCTGCCCTGGACTTTAATTTAAAACCCAATCTTCTAGAGAGGGAGATTAATAAACCTCCACTGGGGGCACCAATGCTTGAATTTTCAGTGTCCCCTTCATTTTTGGCCTCTGGAACTATCATGTATTTGGAGGTTGGAATGGGGAGAATTTACTTATATATTTTAAAGCATACTTCTTTTACCTTATGTCAAATTCTAAGCATTTTGCATCAGAAGTCTTATTTAGTCTGCCATATTATCAGAAATAGAAGTCTCATTTATTTCATTTACTTTACTCACTACTGGTTCCCCAACACTGGGGAAAATATTTTTTGCCAGATACTTGTTGAATAAGTAATTGTTGAATTAAGGAAGAAAGCTGAATAACATTTATACATTTTGAAAGAAAAATTTTAAAGATAGGTTCTTAACCCCCAGGCAACATTGGTAAGGGTGAGAATTTTAGGCCCAACTCAAGGTCGATGAAAGGAAAACATTTGGGGCTGAGTTGTTTCCCCTCATGGTTGTCAATGTAATCTACATGGGGATCTGATTCTGCTATAGTTGTTATAAGGAAAAGTGCTTCCGTGTCCAAGAAATAGGAAAATTGCTTTTGGACACCATCTCACTCTATTTATTGCTCCAAAAGAATGAATCACATTCTAGGCGGGATTACACTCCCTAGATTTTATTTATTTATTTATTTAGTTTAAGGACCATCTTCTCCATGATCTCACATTTCTTAGCAGCCTTCTCACAAATTAAAATTCATATCTGGGGACAGTTTTTTTTTTCACCATGAATAAACATGCATGTAAATCTATTCCATACACTTTTCGAATAATTGTGACAAATGCTCCACCCTCTCCCCTGACCCATCCATTTGAGATTCCATTTAGACAAAGATTCTTTCTCCCTCTCCTACACTCCTCAGATATTCGTATAAGGACTTGTCACTGGTTCTCTTACATTCTGAAGAGACGTTTCTTTTGCTAATGTGGCCCCTACCAGAAAAAAATCCCAAACATAAGGTTGGATTAAGTGATGAGTTGATTTGAAACCAATTGGAGGTCAGTGCCAGCAACATGTAATACCCCAGCCCTGCTGGATTGTTTCTATATTAGAAGGTAGAGGAAAGATCACCTGTTGTTTCTAGAAACAGTATCTAATAATCTAGGATTATACAAATTGTCCCAATATGCTTTATGGAGAAAAAGACCACTTATACTTTATGTTAAATGAGGTGAAAATATTATTATTCCTAATAGATGCTAATATCATATTTATATGTACTTTGTACCTTTAAAATTATTTTAGAATACATTGTTACATTTTAATTTTTTTTTCAACGTTTTTTATTTATTTTTGAGACAGAGAGAGACAGAGCATGAACGGGGGAGGGGCAGAGAGAGAGGGAGACACAGAATTGGAAACAGGCTCCAGGCTCCGAGCCATCAGCCCAGAGCCTGACGCGGGGCTCGAACTCACGGACCGTGAGATCGTGACCTGGCTGAAGTCGGACGCTTAACCGACTGCGCCACCCAGGCGCCCCTACATTTAATACAATTTTGAAAATTTTTTCTTGGGCATTGTTGTTAAGGAAATTTTAACTGTCTCTCTTCCTCAGTGTGTAAGAGGGCAAGACTATTGTGAAAGCTATTTATAAAAATTATTTATATATTAATTCAACCTGAGTAATCAAGCATTAGGTAGGGGGTTGAGGAAAACTTCAATAAATCATGATTTATACCATGTTTGAAATGGTCCATGATATTTTTAACCATCTTCAACTGTGGATTGAATCTCCATATGATAAGGAAAGTAGATTTCTTATGACTAGAAATCTCTGATTTTCTAGGGGAATTCAAAAGCCATTTTAATTGAAATAAAAGTGCTTTGTTAAATGTAGAACTAAAAGTCACTTACATTCTAGTAGAACTTTTTTAAATGGGTATCTCCATATGATTTGTTCTCCAGATTGCATATAAATTTAACCAGAAATCATAAAAAAAGTTTGCAGTCCACACATCCTAATTTTTGTTTGGAAAATGTGGTCATTGAACCAATCAAGTCATTTTCTCTCAATGTTTATTTATTTTTGAGAGAGAGAGCATGAGCGGGGGGTGGGGGTAGATAGAGAGGGAGACACAGAATCCAAAGCAGGCTCCAGGCTCCGAGCTGTCAGCACAGAGCTGGATATAGGGCTCGAACTCATGAACCTTGAGATCATGACCTGAGCCAAAGTCAGACACTTAACCGACTGAGCCACCCAGGCGCCCCTCAAGTCATTTTCAATAGCCCATTGGACAGAATACTTCTGACTGAGTTTTAATCAGAGGGTGCTCTGATATACTGGAAAGGACACTGGAATGAAAGTTAGAAGACAAATATTTGAGTCCAGGCCCTGCCTCTTATAAGTCTTTGTGATCTTGGGCTGATTACCAAATCTCTCTGAAATTTGCATCGTCTTTAAAAACAGGCTAATCATATCTATATCTAAAGGTGGTTGTAAGGACTAAATCCAACAATGCGCGTGGAAGTGCTTGTAAGGTAAGAAGTGAAGTACACGTGTTCTGTGTTAGCCCTCCCAGAAGGCTCTGAGCAGGGGCACGTTGTCTTAGTCACTGCTGCATTTCCAGTACTGTAGCACAGCCATTGACTCACAGGAGATGCTCACTACAAACTGATTGAATGAATAATAACACTTCTTCCCTAAAGATGATTCAGAGTGTCTTGCTTATATCACAGTCTGAACCATGAAATTTCTCGTGTTTTCCCAGGAATAGCATGTGGAGGTTAGAATAAATTACAGGCATTGTTCCTTCCAAATGTGACATTCTGTGATTCCATGATTCCTCAGTCTCAGAATCTTGGAAGTGTCTTGTAACCTCATTGCTCTGTTGAAGTCTCATATCCGTATGACAGAACAACATAGTTCTCAGACACCATTTAAGTATATGTCTACAATAATGGGATAATGAGATCATCCTGACCCAATCATTCGGTCAGTTCAGAAAGAAAGAAAACCACCAGTGAATGAATGGTTAATAGCCAGAAGTATTCAAATCCATTTGTCTGTACAGTGTACTGAGTAATTCTTACTCCAGTTACTAAACCCTGTAGAAGAGGAAAATTTCTCATCTGTGAATCATGATTCTAATAAAATCTCCAAGGGCTGGTGTAAATACCCACAAAACACTAGTGCTTATTATTTCCTGAGAGTTGCTGAGAAGATAAGGCCTTGTTTATAGTTACAGCAATATATAAGAAAATCAAACCAGTACTCCCTTCTTCTAGTTGTACTCTTAGGCTGGGAATATTTGTCTTGATTAAGCATGAATCCACAATGACAACTCAGAGTTCAAGGCCTTTCACGAAGTCATCATCACTATTGGAGAATAATGATCAAGGGGCAGATGCCAAAGTTTATTTGGGTGGGTAGACTTTTGGAGACTCCAATTCAGATTTCGTTTTCTGTATGTCCTGCTATTTGTTTGGCTAGTGTGTGACCTCCACCTGTAACATGAAGCCCCTAAACATTCACAGATGGGTTTGCCAAGCTCCCCAGCCTCTGCTGAAGCAACCAATGTGAGCAATCTGGTTGACTGGATACTGGATGCATCTTCGTCATTTAATTATTTGAACTGGGTTTACGGGCAGTAATATGACTCCTCTCATCTGTGGAACTTAGGAAGGCCTGCAATGCTATTAAAATATGATTGGGTGGACTGCCTGGGGAAATCCAGAGCCTATAATTCAATTACAGGGGCTTTCACAGGGTCAGTCACTACTCGGAAATTACAAAATCAAGTTAAGAGTCCAAAAATAGTGTAAATGGTAAATTGATCATGATCAGATTTTAATCATGCTGTATTATCTAGAACTAGGTAATAGCATGAGGGAACAGATGAAGAGTTATTTGTTCATCTAAGTGTTTCTGTCTGGTTTTTATTTCCATGGGCAGCCTAAGACATAAATTCAGTTTGGCCCATGGGAAATTGTCAAGTAGAAGAAGACTGGCTTTCCAGTTCCTTCTTTTAGCCAGTTGTCATTTGCCCCACATCCTCTGTGCAGCTGGGGTTATCCTTTATTTGGTCTGTCATCCAGGCCTGTTTCTTTCTCCACTCTGCCCTGTGTTGCATCCAGCATGAACTCCCTTTCTCACTCTTTGCTGGCACATGTGAGAGAGCACTTTGAGTTTTTCGTGCTCCTAAAATACCAGCCAGACAAGGCTAGGATTACCTGCAATAGTGACAACTTGTGGTGTGTCTGTATCTGTGTGTGTGTGTAGGGGCAGGTGTTCAGTGATCAACCCGCAAATGACACCCACCATGGTCTTCAACTGGAGATTCTAGTCTTTCGCTTGAAACTCAGTATTTCTCCATTTTTCAGTGCCCCCTCTTTACTATCACCCTCCTCTCTGTCCTGAGAAACTCAAAATTACAACTATTTTATGCAGAGTTATAACATTCTCACTCTTCCACCTTCCAGGCCTTATTTTGGGGGTTTCTTTCCCAGTGAGTGTCATGAAACTGAGGCATTCCTGTGAAGATTTTTGCCTTCAGCTTCTAATAACGTATTATTGTTTCTCCTCGCTAAGCTTCCATCCTTCCTTTGATTCCCATCCTCAGAAACCCGGGAGCCTCATGCTTTCTCACCCTTCCAGGACACACAGTGAAGTTCAAGTCTCAGCCTGTCTTGTTCTGCCCGATGCTGCTGAGGGGGTTCTATGACTACATCCATTCCAAGAGATTCCTTCCCAGTTAGTCTCATGCATTAATACCGAGAATTAATCCCATTAAGCCATCACTCCCAGTGAAGTGTTCCTAAATGAAAATGGCAGAAATGTATATGGCTTGCATTTCAATAGAGGACTTGACCCAAAGTGTTATATCGGTGGCTCTCAACTGGGAACGGTTTTGTCTTACACTTTGCTTCCTTATCCGCTCACGGGGAACACCTAACAGTGTCTGAGGACATTGTTAGTTGTGTTGTCACAGCTGGGAAGCAGGAGAGTACCTCTGGCATCTAGTCTGGAGAGACAAGGGTTGCTTTAAAGATCTTACAATGTGTAGGACAGTCTTCTCACCCAAAGGGTTAGCTAATAGGGAAACTTCATTGATGTTTGGGCAAAAATATTGGGGGGAAAATGTTCATTGGAAAACACACATGGACACTTGTATCACCACCTCCTCTGCAGATCATCTAAGCATGAGAGTTTCTGAAAGGGACAATGACTCTGACTATGGGGCCACCTTGGGGTGAGGTGCAGAGTCAACAGTTTGCTTAGTTAGATCACCCCAAAACAGTTCATTGGGGAAGAGCAAATGTTAGGTGGATTTTCTTTGCTGGAGGGGAGTTTTTCATTTTCTGGGCTTTCGATACTTGTGTATAAGTAGCACACAAAATCAGGATACACAGATCTCAAGAAAGGGGCAAGGGATCCTGTATGTTTCTAATCAAGCTGAAAAAATACCATGTAGGCCAAAAGCAAGCATTTACATGGAAAGTAATAATTAAGAGAAGTCAGTGGAGGGTAGGTCTAGCTGCCGTGGAGAGACACCGAGGTTACAAACACAGCCAAAGCATGCTGACTCCTAGAGAGGGTAAGCACTCCTGTGGCAGCCATGGGAGAACACAGGGTGAAAATGTGGAATAATTTTCTAATCAGGAATGGGAGTCTTAACCATGAACTTACAAGAGTATTTACCAGTAAGGTAAGCCAATTGTCCTCCCTGAAAATCTTTACAAACTTAAAAGACACCTCTTGATCAACTTGTGTTGCGTGTAGTCCTGAGAAAAGGCAAGGGAATAATTCCCATAACCTGCAGGGATTTCTTTTCACCAGAGGGTTTGGCAAGACTATCACAAGTTTAAAATAACAAAGTCAACACTGAAAATTCACTTTATTATGTTTTGATTTCACAGAAAATGTAGACTTGTAAATAACAATAGTTCTTTGTAACAATCTGCGTGACACTTTTATTAGCTCATGGATGTGGGAGGTTTGGTTAAACAGGAATCATGTGAATATCAGGGGAAAAAAAACTGAAGTTGGAACAACTATGATTTAGAAAAATAATAATCATGTCGGGCTTTGCAAACCACCTGTCACCTTGCTGATCCCCTGAAAAATGTAAAGAACATTCTCATGGATGAGTGACAGAAAATTTTCTCTGCCTAGGTAAGGAGAAGGTCAAAATAAGCAGGCCTCTGTCAGCTTACACCAGCAGATTGTTTTTCAGAAGGTCAGCAGAGACCTGACAAAAGCAATTTACCAGCTTTGGAACTGGTGAGGTTTATTTGTTAAGAGTACACTTCTTGCTCTTAAGATAAGGAAACATGGGTTGAAGTACAGTAAATAGACACAAAAGAATGGTTCTGGTCTATTGGACACCTCTCTGAGCCTTTATTTTGAGAGCAGGCAAGAGGGGAGATGAATGTTCTTCAGCTGAGTGAGACAATACCAGCTCCAGGCCAGCCTTTAATAAATGAGAAGTAATCACAATACGTTGGCTTAAAACTGCCATCAAGGACAAGTGCGTGTACAGTCATGTTGGCTGCTTCTAAGGGAGCCCCGCTTTAGGTTTTGCAGAGTTGATGTAAGATTCCTTAATAAATTAATAAAGCTGAGAAATGTCAACGTGAAGCTAGATTTTCTCACTTTAAAGCTACTTTCTTTGAAAAAGAAATGTGAGACCTGATGTTTTTCAAGCTTTGTAATAACTCCAATAAAAAAGAATACAGCTGTGACAATTGAGAACATCTCTTGAAATTAACCTTGACAGCCTTGAGCAGAGCTACACAACAGGTATGGAGAATGTGAGCAGTGGCTTGAGGCCCTGCACTTCTGGGCCTCCTGACGCCTTGGGAAGTAGGTGCTGGGAGGGGACAGGGAAGCAACGACAGCAGGAAGGGTGGAGGTTACTCCCAAGAGCTGAAAAAGCCACTCTTCACCATCACCATGCTCACTCAGCCTGTCACTTAATAGCAGCCACCTGGCTCTTTCCCTCTTAATCCTTCTCCCATTATCCAGCCCCATACAGAATAAATTGCCATTCAGTAGATTCTTCTGGGATGTTCCTTTCAGTCTGGTGACATCCATATAAGGGAGAGCAGATGATCAGTATTCTGGGGTGCCCTATGATTCTCCCACTTCTGAGCATCTGTGGTCCAGTAATATGCCAGGGCCTCCGTCCTGGAGGGGCAAAGACCCACCGCTGAGTGTGGTCCTGGCACTTGGGGCTTTTGTGCTGGAGCTAAACGTGAGAGGCTATCCAAGATGTTGTAACTAGATTGCACCTTTTTTTTTTTTTTAATATATGAAATTTATTGTCACATTGGTTTCCATATAACACTAAGTGCTCATCCCAAAAGATGCCCTCTTCAATACCCATCACCTACCCTCCGCTCCCTCCCACCCCCCATCAACCCTCAGTTTGTTCTCAGTTTTTAATTAAGTCTCTTATACTTAGAAGATGCACCTTGACAAAGGTGCTCACAGAATACAAAGATCAGTCCAATACAGACCAATTTAGGGAAGCAAATTTATTGAGGACAACAAATTTGCTAAGACTCAGAGTCATGTGCAGATTACATCTTCATTATAGAAAACTCCACTGAATTAGTCAAGATCTCCTATTCTGTTAGAACTTTTAAAGATGTTGCAGAACATTAATTGGCATCATCGTGGGCCTAGAAAACTTTGTTTTGTAATAAGATTTTTATTGGGAGGGAATTTTTAAGGGGATCTGAACTGAATGGAGTCTCTCATTTTGTTTTGGGTAATTTGTGCCATACATTGCCTTAAAAGCCTCAGGTAATCAAGACTTTAGTATAGTTTAGAATCGTGGACTATGGAGCCTCAACCAAGCCCTAAAGAAAATGAGTTTGAAATTATCTTCACCTGTTTTTAATTTTTTTTTCCATAGTGGAGATTTCCTCTATTTGAAAACAGATAAAAATCTTTCACTCTCTTGTTATACCCTCCCTAGTGGCCATACCTACTGGCATTTCAGATGGCTGCCAGAGTCTCCCTTACAGATTAGGGAAATTTATGCAGGTTCCTGCATGGGTACACCTTGTTCCCTTGCTCCTTATCAAGTAGGATGCATCTCAGCAAAAAAACAAAGTCAGATAAAAATATCCTAGGGGTTATGGGGTGCCTGGGTGGCTCAGTCAGTTAAGCGTCTGACTTCAGCTCAGGTCATGATCTTGCTGTTCGTGAGTTCGAGCCCTGCATCAGGACTCTGTGTTGACAGTGCAAAGCCTGGAGGCTGCTTCAGATTCTGTGTGTGTATCTCTCTCTCTCTCTCTCTCTCTGCCCCTCCCCCTCCCTCAAAAAGTAGATAAACATTAAAAATATTTTTTAAAAGAAAGCATCCCAAGAATTAAAAGAGATAATGACTATCCCTTTTGGATGCTAAAATTATTTAGACTCCATTTGCATTAATTCTGAGACAAACTAGATAAAGTGCTTGGCTTTCCTGACTGCTCTGAACATGTGGTCCTGTCTGTGATGGGGCTTGAGAGCAGTGGCAGATATTTGCACAGAGATCTTCACCTCTCGCAGTCTCAGTTTCCCCAGATACAAACTGAAGGGAGCTGAGATGTCTACTTAGATCCTTTCCATTTCTCAACACACCTATGGATTTATGATTTCATAATTCATCCAGCAGGCAGAAGGGCTGATGGCTGTGGGACCACCATGAAAGTCCCCTCATCCCCCCAGGAAGGCATTCACAGACAGCTTCAGTGTAACTAAGACCGAGCCCACCTGCCTGGCTTTCCCACACCCTGCCGAAGGCCCACACTGAGCTCTGAGCAATTCTGTCATGCTCCCCCTTCCTGCCTCTGAATCCATAGAATAAAAAGAGGAAAGAACCACTTTGGAAAAATCAGATGACTAACTCTAGAGAGCGAGAGAAAGGAGATAAATTCTGTTGTTTTTATGAGGGTGAGGAGGCAAGTGTCAATTATGACAAAGTACCTCAGCAGGTTGATGTCTGTGAGGCTCAGTCTAAACGTCCTGCTGCAGAGCAAGGATGGAGAAACTGAAGGCCAGGCTATGGACGAATGAGCAAACATCAGTGTGACACCAGATGCATAGAATGGAACATCCTGTTAATAAATGTAGCTCAGCAAAGAGACCATATTTAGAACCAGAACCTAATTGTACCAAGCGGATGAGAAGTAACTTCAGATATTTCGCCTTTCTTTCACTTAATATACAAAATGGGGTGGCAGCCTCTCCATTTTCCCTGGACGTCATCTTTTGGATCATGACAGAAGCCAGCCACAATCTGCACACTGATGTTCCCATAATTACAGCTGGGTCCCTTAAATAGAGTCTCTAAATTACAATCTGTTTGCCATATAATATACTAGGGTTACCAACCTTACAAGCAAGGCTATGTGTCATTTGCTTGAGGCTATGATATCTTGACATCTTGTCAGCCTCAGATGAACACAATTAAATATGGCAGGTCTTTAAAATGTGCTTGGAGGGTGATGGGTATATGCTGATGCTCCTTGGCACAAATGGCGGACCTCTTTTGGGCATCTGCTCGCGGTGCAGGCCGTGTAGGCGTGACTTACCTCTGGAAACCTCTCTGTCAGCACGTTGGTTCCCTAGTCTTGCCGTCCCAAAAGTTATCATTCTGAAGGCCATTTCAACTACAAAATTCCATGGGTCACATGCATCATACCAGACAGAAATTTTATTCCCCTTTTTCTCCTTATCTGTACAGACACATTTTCTGATATTTTACTCGCGGTTATTCTCCTCCATCCTCCCCCAGTAGGTCAGAATACTGCCAGATCATCAATCTTTCTTTTAAATTCCCTTCAGATCTTAAGTGAGATCCCTAAAGTTGCTTTATATTAAGGGGACTTTATATAGAAAGTTGCCTTATATTAAGTCAATGCAAAGCAATGACTTTCTGAGGCTCTTGCTATTGTAAAGATTCCAAAACTGTACCAAAGGACAACAGTCCCGTCTTGTTACGTCAAATTTCAATATGGCAATAAGTGCTTTGAAAAATATGCGTTTTAAACCTGAAGTTCTTTGAAAGCCATCTTTCTCCAGGCAGTTACCAATTACCCCTGGACGCGGTGGCTGCAAAAATCACTTGATCAGGCAAAAGCCTTGCTTGGTCTTTTCAGGATTTACAGTTAATTCGGTGGCAGTTGGTCCTGCTGTCTTTACCCTCCTGAGAGCAGTATGGGATTTCTGAACTATGATCATTTATTGGGAGACACAGAGAAAGCTCCTTTGGGACACTCTTTTCCCCTCTGGCCAGCCGCTCTAGAAAGAGGAAACGTCTAGGTGGGTGGAGACAGTGATGTGGCCGGCCCCTCCCCTCCTAGCAGTCTGTCCTGACCAGGAAGAGATGTGGCCCAGAATGCTCGAAGGCGGAGGGAATAAGGCATGCTTTGTGTGCAACATGTGGCCCCAGTTCTGGGGCCCCCTGGGTGGGAGAGGAAGGACTTCTGTTGAGGCAAAGTCACATGCCTTAGGAAATATCTCCCCGAGAAAACCCAAAGGCCTAGTGTCCTTGCAGATCCAATGGAGTCCTTGCAGGAGAGAAGGTGATGGCAACCTCCTCTGGGGTCATGTGGGAGCCGCCCAGTCAACGCTTTTAGGGGCCTTGCATGTGTGCACGTCCAGGGCCTCCAGACAGTCCTGACAGCGCACGGCACAGCACCAGTGGAACTTACACTCGCACTTGGTCATCCGGGTGACGTGGGAGGTGTCATAGCCTCTCCCGCAGCACATGACCTCGCAGCTGTCCATGCCCCGGGAAGTCAGGTTGCATACACGGCCTGCTGTACCCAGAGAGCCTGGAAGACAAGCGAGGGAGGTGTCACCGCAAAGCTGTGGCCAGAATACAATATGCCTTGGGAGGAGGAGAATCCACCCTCCGGGAGCGGGCCCTGTGCCCCCCCACCCCAACCTGGGGCTGTGTACCACCTGTTCTGTGGCCCAGACAGCATCTGTCCTCCCCAGGGGCCAGCTGTGGCATGTGTAGTGGAGTCCAGAGGACCAAGTGCAGGAAAGATGGACACAAAACTTTGGACCTACCGTGGGCAACTTTAATTCTCGTGATCCCACTTCTGAGCTGGATAAACCTTTCAGTTTCTCTTTACCCAGCCTAGGATTGATGGGTCACTGCATGGGCAAGGCCAGATCAGATGGAAAGAAGGATCTAGCATATCTCCCTCTCTCCTGACCTCAAACCACATCAAGGAAGCAGTGACCCAGGTTAGTGCTCTCCACATTTGTCAGGGCATGGAACCCTCAAAGGGAGAGGATTCCGCCTACCCAGGCCTGACCACACTGCCTTTTTAGAAAGAGAAGAGAATGCTCGTTGCTGAAGGGGAGGTGTGGGCATCATTTGTGTAAGACCTTGAGGAGGGAGCAACGCCTGGTCTGGTTTACCGTTCGCGCTGCCATCCAGGGGGCCATCTAGATGTGTGTGAGGCTTCTTGTTGAAGCCAGGATTCTAAGCCTTCAGTGAATAAAACTGGCATAAAGACCTGTTAGGAATTACCACCGGAATGTTGTTGTCTTAGTTAATTAGGGTGAGGTTTCCTAAATGGCAATTCGTCTTTATGAATTTGTTTCTGAAAAAGACTCTTAAAGATAGAAAGCCTCTTAATTTGTTCTATTCCTGGAGAAGCACCCAGAAGTCTTTTACAAGAGCATTATTGGACAATAGAGCAGAACAAAGTGCAGTGGACATTTGTGTAGTTTGCTCCACCTATGATGATCCTTCCTGCTTCTTTCTTGGGCACAGAAATGGGCACTTGGCAGCCATGTTGAACAACACAACCTGGCTCAGCTGGTGGCAGGTGATCAGACCAGAGCTGGGGACCTGACTTGTTCTGGGGAAATCTGTTAGATTTCCCCAGGGATTTGCAGGTTTGTTGGAGATAGGCAGGCAGTCTTGCCTAATATGGACTCAGTAGCCATTGGCAGCCATGTACTATGATGAAGTGTGTGGACCAGTGGAGGTCTACAGAGAGATAAGAAAGAGGCAGATGTACAGACAGCAAGACAAGACGTGGAAAGCGGATGCTACCCAGATCCTGGACTATTTTTCCAGAGGTGCTTCCATTTGTCCCTGAAGCCTGGCTGCATTCTAACCTTTGGGTTCCTAGAGATTCTGCATTCTTTTAATAAACTTCCCCTTTCAGCTTAAACCACTCCAATTTCTGTTGCTTGCAATCAACAATCCTAAACAATTGACAAACCTAGAGAAGCTAAACTCTTCATTAAAAAAAAAAAAAAGTACATTGGAATGAAAGACAGTGACTTCATTCATTTTCAGTTCCTCCATCATTTAACATGGAATTCCTCCCACTTCATAATTCTTGCAGTGTCTCGTGACTCTCTCTCTGTTTATCACAGTCCAAGCTGTGCTCCAAATATCTACAGAAATGTCATGTTGCCCTGCCTGTCACGAACGACCCGGGAAGCAGCCAGGTCCAGGCAGGGCGTGGGGTCGAGCAGAGGAGAGGGGTGGGCACAACTTGCTGTGCGTGATCACGCCTCTGACAGCAGGAAGACAGGCAGGGGATTTCATGATGACAGGAAGGATGGCAAAGGGCCGGGGTCAGGGTGGAAGACGGGGTCAGCCAAGGATGGCCGTGAGCCTCTATCATGCTGAAGAAGCACAGAGTTAGAAGAGGCGGCAGCTGGGGCTGGATTCAGGACAGTGCTCAAAACCACTGCCTGTGCAGAAGGGACTCACTGCCAAGTCCTGCTTTGCAGCACACCCGTCATTTAATTCAGCAAACATTTAATGAACACAGATGTGTAAGACACTGTGCGGGCTGTGTAGAGTTTTGGGTGGTGGTGGTGGGGAAATAAAATAATTAGAATTCACTTCCTATTCCTATATTCTGGGAATTCCTAATATAATGAAGAGATAAATATGTAAAGAGATCTCTCCACTACTTCAAATATTCCATTTGCTGAAGAATTCCAGTAAAAAAAAAAAACCCACAGTAGGGTTTTGTGCAATGCACCACTGTAAACAAAGCTCAGGATGGTAGAATGAGGTTATTTAGAGCTGGGACATATCAGAGTTTAAGTTCCAGCTTTGGCATCTATCAGCTGGGTGACCTTGGGCAAGTTATGCAATCTTATCAAGCTTCCGTTTCTTTCCTTGAAAAACTGGAATAAAGACAGTTCCTTCCTCATAGGGCTGTGGTCAGGAGGGAATGAGATCATGCATGAAAGCACCTGGCATAATAAATGCTCAACTAATGCTAATCTTCTATTCACTTAGCAAGTGTTTGCGGAGTGTCTACCTTGTGGTAGGCACAGCTGTGGGAGCTTGGATCTATCAGGGAACAAAATGAAGATCCTGCCCTGAGGAGCTTACGTTCTAGAGGGAGTGAGCCAAACATGTCATAATGATAATTATTGCTATTAATATCAATAGCACACAGGATCAGAAAAGGAGCTGTTAACAGCACAGTTTTAAGAGGTGGCATCAGAGATAGGATGTAGAGGAGGATAAGTAGAAGCTCTGGAGAGAACATGGGACAGAAGGCATTCCAGGTAGGAGAGAGCCTCCCAGCAGCCTCTGCGGCACACTCACGAGCCCGTGCGGAGCCAGCACGGCTGCGGCACAGGTGTGAGTTAGGCAAAGAGCGTGGAAATGGAGTTGGGGCACAGGTTTAGAGCCTTCCTGTCTGGCAGCGGTGTGGGTTTTATTCCATGGTGAGTGGTGAGTCTGTCCAGATTTTTAATCCACAGAAAACATGTGGGAATGAGAAGTCTGAAACAGCTTCTTGGAGCGGGGAGGTATCCTTCATGCAGTGGGATTAGTCCGGGCAGGAGATAATGACCGGGGACAGAGGTAGGACAAATGCGAGATGGGTTAAAGAGGGAGAATCACTAGGACTTGGTGACTCACCGAGTTGGGAGGGGGTCACGTTGGAAAAGACTGACAGTTGTTCATTTGGCTCAGCATGAAGGAGATAACTGGGGTCCTCTGCTGAGAGGTGCTTCAGCAGAATGACACGATGGAGCGGTGGATCGTGGAGTGAATGGGCAGACGGACACCGCGTGTGGGGTGGGGAGTTTTCAAGGAGCTTGGTGACAAAGCAGACAGAAGAGCATGGCTGCAAGGAGCGATGAGGCCCAAGGTGGGACTTTAAGGTTATTTTAGGCCGTGAAGTTTGTGGGTTTGTTATGCAGTAGTAGACAGCTGACCCAATTTGGTAGGTTTTTGTTTACATCAAGCACAAAGTGGGAAGAACCAGTCTATGCTATTAGAAGCCAGGGTGGTACTTTTCCTTGGGGAATAGTGAAAAGGGGCGTGAAGGAGGCTTCTAGAATATCAGTCTTCTTCAGGTCTTACTCTGGGCTTAGATTATATGGCTATGTTCATTTGAGACAATTCCCTGAGCTGTACACGTGACATGTGTGTTTTCTGTATGTCTTTTATGTTCCAGTAACAAGAAGAAGAGGGAGGAGGCCACATATGCAAAACCAGGAAACCCAGCAAAGCTCTGAAAGGTGTTTAACGTGGCTGGAACTCAGCATTCCAAGGGGAGCGTGGCAAGAGGTGAGGCTGCAGGGGCAGGTAGAAGCCGAGACATGGAAGGCCTTGTGTCATGGGGAGAGAGAGAGAAAGAGAGAGAGCGTGAGTGCATGTGCATGTGAGCGGGGGAGGGGCAGAGGGAGAGAGAGAATCCCAAGCAGGCTCCACACTCAGTGCAGAGCCCTATGCAGGCTTTGATCGCATGACTCTGAGATCATGACCTGAGCTGAAATCGAGAGTTGGATGCTTAGCTGACTGAGGCACCCAGGCACCCTAAGGTGTTAAAACTTAAAAAAAAAAAAAATTTAATGTTTATTTACTGTTGAGAGAGAGAGAGAGAGACAGAGCATGAGTGGGGGAGGGGCAGAGAGAGAGCAAGACACAGAATCTGAAGCAGGCTCCAGGCTCTGAGCTGTCAGCACAGAGTCCAAGGCAGGGCTTGAACTCACGGTGAGATTATGACCTGAGCTGAAATCGGACGCTTAACTGACTGAGCCACCTAGGTGCCCCAAGGTGTTAAAACTTTTAACATAAGGGCAGCGGAATGTGATTGAGAGGTTTTACACAATAGGGGGACATGGTGGATTTATGTTTCAGAAGGCTCACTGTGGGTGCTGGGGGGCCGGGGTGAAGTCAAGGAGCCAAGTTAGAGAGCAGTGAAGTGCCCTGGTCAGGGCACAAGGTGGCCGGACAAGGACAGTGGCAGGGGTGGGGAGGGGTGGAAGAGGTTATGGGCTCGGGGGGGATATCAAGGAGGCAGGACTGACGGGACATATGGAGGATGAGGGTCAGCAGTATTCCCAGGCTTCTGGCTTGAGTGACTGGTTTTATGCTGCTGACCTTCCCTGGGGTAGGAGCACCTGGGGAGGGGCAGGCTTTGAGCTAAGATATGGAGTTTTGTTTTCAACACATCGAGTTTGGGGTGACAGTGGGTCATCCAGGTAGAAATGTTCAATGGAAATACCCTCCGGGACTCGGCAGAGAGGTCAGGATGGACATTCAGACTAGGAAGTCTTTACCTCAGAGGTGGCAGCTGAAGCCACGGTGTAAATGAGACCCCCAGTGGGTGTGCGGAGCCCTCTCACTTGCCCCACCCTCAGAGGCGACTCTGAAGTTTCTTTCACCTTTTTGTGTTTTGTCGGTAAGCCCTGCACACCAATAAGCATTCTTTGCTTCCACCAACATGCTGTCATCAAAATAGGAATTCATGCAACTGGAATTTTCTCTCCCCGCTTGATGCTTTGAGGTACGGGGGTGGGGGCGGGGTGCTAGGACAGGGAGGTGAAGTGTCTCAGTCCTGAATCAGACTGAGGGCTTTTTACTGACATCGAACTTGGTGACATTTTCCCAGTGGGCTGAAGCCTAAGGAGGTCTTGAGCTGTGATCTGACTCAGCTTCAGTGATGGTCCCCCAGATGCACAAAACTGAACGTGACCCTGTCTGAACAGAAGGATTGCTCAGTGAAGGGACTCCAACACCATGAAAACTCTGGGAGAAGCAGTCAAAGTGATGGCCACTGACAAGAGCTTGACTCACAAGTGGTTTCAGTAAAGGAAACAAAGACCTGGCATTGAGATCTCAGTAGTTCAGTGTTCAGTTACAGAATGCTGGAAAACACCATTAATCTGAATTAATACCACTGGTCGCCCAAACAGGGTGTAATGAGGGCCCAGAAGAAGGAAGATGAGAGGGGTTTTTGAAGGTTGAGAGCCACTGATGTGAGAACAGTGGTGAGGTCACAGCCTGGAGGAGTGATGGCCCCTGCAAGGTACCCGTGGCCCCCAGGAATGTGCCAGCTGAGAGGTACAGGGCAGGCTCTGTCGTCTGGGGAGAGGACGAAGCTGCAGGATGATGGACCACAAATTGGCCCCGCTTTGGGGTTTGGATCTAATTAGACTTAATGACGGACTGTAGGGCAGGAGGGCAATGTTGACGCTTGCTGTCATTTGAGCAGAATATAGAGCCATGTCATCAGAGCCCTGAAAAGCACATTTCTAGACTGCAGAATCTATACAAAATTTGCTGGCATTGCTTTCTTTTATTGGAATTATAACAAAGCCCCGTTATTATTGATAGCAATAGTGCTATACTGTCTTAGGGACCTCCCATTATCTTTTCCAAAACAGATCACCATTATTCTTACCGTAAAAGACAAAAATCAAGGCTGTAAATGTGTGTGCTCTTTATGAAAGAGACCCTCCGAGTTTTATAATCTTCCTGCTTGTTTAGTTCTAAATACTTGAGATACACACTTTTAGACCATTTTTTTCTGCAAACAATATACCAGTTCATTAACTAATGAGTGACTTATCCCTGCCTGGGCCACAACAGGAACCCCTGGGTTAAGAAAGTCAGCTACACCTGTAAGCCTGAAGCCCATGCATCCTTTCCTTTTTCCTCTCTTCTCCTCATTCTTCTTCTTTCGCCCTTCCCTTCTGCCTTCTTTTTCATCTTCTTTCTCTTCTTTTTGTTCATAATTGGAGCCAATACTTATGGAGCACTGACATGGGCTAGTCCCTGTGATAAGCATTTTGCCTGTATTATCTCATTTAATTCTTATAAGCTTATAAAGTAGGCACTGTTATCACCATTTTGGAAATGAGGAAAAGGAGAAGGGTAAGTAACTGGCCCGTGGTCACACAGCTATCAGGTGGCAGGTCAGGATTTGAAGCCAGGCTTGTGTGACTCCAGAGCTTAAGCTCTTAACTGGCAGAGACAGTGACATCTGGCAGAGAGCTCCATCCCCGAGCCCTGCCAGATCCCAGGAAGCAGGCTCCCGGGCAGAAGTGCAAGAGCAGAGTGTTAGCACCCTTCCTGCTCTCTACCTTCATTATTTTATCAAATGAAGGACTTGCAAAGGTCCTGACATGTAACCTTTTGGGAAGGGACTTCTTCTCCAGCATGTGATATGCCATAGACAATTAAGACTCCTACAGTTACACGAGAATGAAAATGGCTAGTTAATTAACACGGGGTTAGCAGCTGACACTGCGTTTTTCCTGCGCTGATATTCCTGTGGAATTCCTGTCACCTTTTTGAGAGATGAGACTGATTTCTTTGCAATGCCAACATGCACATCTCCAAAACATGTATGTGTCCTTAAGGTGGCTTTAATATATGTCACTGATGGGGCCGTGGCTGCAAACACTGAGAACAACTCTTGCTAAGTAGAACTTTTACTGGTTAAGGTAGGCCAATAGCATCAATTTGCATCTCACCTCAAATGGCATATCTTAGCCTGATCACTCACATAACTCTCCCCTGACTTTACTCTAAGATTCACTGAGACATTTCCAAAAGCCAAATTGATCTTTATAGGTCAAATGTTTGCATCATACAGCATGTACAAAAGTATGTATGGCTGGCTCTACAAATACTTCAAAGGAAATTTTAAAAACTCTTTTGAGTAATGGCTCCATCATTAGTTTCCCAAATTGATATGTTAAGAGGATAAATACATTTTTAGATGCTTCACATTTATTTTAAAAATCATTCATATTGCTTTGTAATGTTATCTCTTATTGCACTTTGATTTCCTCAGTTTCCTTAAGATAAGTTGCAGGTGGGAAGCTTTTTTCCCTGGCTCCCTTAGGTCTAAGTTTGTGAAATGTGCTCAGATGTATGGCCCGCCTGGGTACAGATCCTAGTTCCCAGACAGTATGGCAGACTCAGGCTCAGCGAGCCCAACCTTCTTCCGCCACCTTCACCCACACTGTTAGATCATCTGCCTAGACTCAGTGTCCATAAGATCCGGGCAGTCTGTAACGTCTATGCCATGGGAAGGTGGGAGTTCCAGCCTTTCTCCTCCCTGGTATTGTCCTCACCCTGCACAGAGCTCACATATGTATTGGGGGAAAAGGATGATAAAGAATCAGAGTTTCTAAATCACATAAGTTTGGGACCAGAGAACTCACTTTTAGTGGGGCAATGCGAGGGGAACATTACAGAATCGAGCATCCCATCCCTAGAGCTATAAAATTAATAATGGAGTCAGGGTTCCCAGTGCAAAAACATTTCTGTCTCCACCGACATGCATCTTCCTGACAGCAGAGGAGGACGCAGAGCTTTTGCTAATAGTTCCCAGACCTGCACCTCTGGGACCTGGAGAAAGAGCGCTTTCTCGAGCGCTCTTTCTCTGTGGATGGGCCTGTGTCTTTGGAAATTCCTGCCACTCCAGGCTGACAGAAGCCCATATGTTGACCATTAGGACATAAAGCAAGATCCACTTAAGCCCGTCATCCAATCGGCTGTTTCTCCTCTGGTTGACTTACATGTTGTCATTAATGACACAGATTTATCGAGGGAAGAAAAGAATGTTAGAGCAAATGTTAGAGACCGCACATTTCATCTACATGCACGGCTTGCCCCTCGCACAGTAAAAATTGCAAAACTAAAACTAGGAAAGACAATATCTCCACTTATCTCAGATGATTTTATTTAACGTTTGTATAATAAGCAGGAAAAGGTTAACTGGCGCAAAAAAAAACATGTTCCATGAAATTAGCAAATCCTATCATGGAATTAAAGTTAAGGTCAGACTCTTCAAGGCTTTCTATGTCTGGCACTACCTAGTCTACCCAAGTTTATTTCCCACCTACCCCTACCTGGACCCCTGGTAATCAGGCCACCTCCTCACTGTCCCATTGAAGTGACTTTCTGATGTCACAGCTGTGTACACTGTTTCCTCACAGGAGGTACTCTCATCTGCTGTCCAGGCCTGTCCTCACTCCATTAGATGGGAGGTCCTCCCATCCTTCGAGATTCAAGCCTACTTCAGCACCTTCCACAGAGTTCTCCCTACTTCTGCTCCCTCCTTCCTGGCCCCCTTCTGAAGCCCTTATATTGCATGTCACACAATAGGGCTCATATGCTGTTTTGAAATATTTGATGATTTCTCATGCATCTTGTCTCCCCCAGGACAGAGGTTAGATCTTATATTTCTTCTATACACGGCATAATACTCAGCCATCCACATACAGATTCCCAATTCATTAAATATTAAATTAAAAACAATTTCTTAGAAATTAAGATCAGCTTTTCCTTGCTGAAGGAGGGCACACTTCTCCAGGGAGCAGTCACCAAGCCCTCCGGCACTATGGGAAGAGTAAGCTAGCTAACAGCCTGCTTTCCACTCTCATGTTCTCACTTGGCATATAGAGAAAACATGCAAAAAAATATCACAACGTTTTAAAAGATCTCACAGATTCGAAATGACAACCTAAGGGAGTCTGTGGCATCAAGTTCAAGTTCTGTTACTGCAACCTTAGAGTGAAATTAATTAATAATTCACTCATTCATTTATGGAATCATAGGACCCTTGGGAGTTTCTGGGTGAATTGCATATCTTAGGAAACTTGAAGAAGTTAATTTGCCCACGACTACCCAGTCAGTAATCAGTAAAAATGGCAACAGGTGGCACGAAAGTCTGCTGATGTGTAACGCCAGGATTTTTCCTTAGAAATATGGGATTTACATAGATTTAAAGAACGGATTGATCACACCAGTACAAAATAGGTCTCATGGGGAAAGTTTACATGATGGAAGCAAATATATTATTTAAAAATACTTTAACATCACTCTTTTGTTTGTCGCATATTAACACGGTAATTGGCAATGATTTTTGTTCTATTACAAAAAAGGACGTCTATTTGACAAATGTTTTGTTAGTGCAAATTATGTCGAAGACTTCAAAATAGAAAATGAAATTTTTTGTGGGTTTTTTTTCTGAAATTTTCTTTTTTTCTGAAAAAAGTTTGCTGCTTTGTTTTTCAGTTTTCACAAATTCAATCTGATTGCCACTGTCAGTTAATTCACATACGGGCCCGTTTTCAGTGCATCCTAAAAGTTTAATAATTCTAGCACATCTATATTCTGAACGGTAGTGCAGATTTACACATTATTCCTGTAACATAAAGTAAATATTGGATGTAAAAAGTATTTTTGCTTACATTAACAACTAAATCAGATAAACTAACGAGTAATCCCACTGATAGTAGTAAATGCAAAAGGCCCCACACAGAGTATTTGGTGGCAACTAAAAGCAATCGATACAGGCTACTGCTGCATTTGAGACTTTTATGTCACCAGGGAAATGGGCAGCCAACATTTTGAGCTCTGTAAATGGTGCCCTAATGCACTTGAACTTGAGGAGAACATTTAACAGTTCAGTTTAAGTGGGAATTTTCATAGGCCATGTGTTATAATCAGTGATGGGTGATTATAATGCTTAGGACTTACCTGTCATTTAAGCTATGACGCTGCACCAACATAACTAAGACTTCATTTCAGCTCATGATGAGCATATTTTAAGTTGTTTATAACTTGCCATTCAATTCAGTTCAACACATGTTTATATGCTGTGTGCTGAGGATCCAGTGGTGAACAGACATAGTTCCTGCCATCATGGAATCAGAGTCCAGTGGGACAGACAGATAGCAAACAAATATTTAAATAAATTAACTAAAATTCCTGGTATATGCTATGAGTCAAGGAACAAGGCTTTCTGGGGCACCTGGGTGACTCAGTCAGCTAAGTGTCCAACTCTTGGTTTCAGCTCAGGTCATGATCTTGCAGGTCGTGGGTTCGAGCCCCACATCAGGCTCCATGCTGACAGTGTGGAATCTGCTTGGTATTCTCTCCCTCTCTCTCTCTCCCCCTCCCCCACTCGCTCTTTCTCTCTCAAAATAAATAAATAAACGTTAAAATTTTTTTAAAAGAAGGAACAAGGCTTTCTGAGACAGATCCTCGATACATTTGAGGAGGACCTGGTGATGGGCCACTATGCAAGTGAGAAAGTAGGGTAGCAAATGACTTGCAGGTTATGGCTTGACCAATGGAGTGGATGGCTCTGCTATTTTCCGAGAAGAGGAAGCTTGAGGAAAATAGGTTTTGGGAGTGGGAAAAATCAAGCGTTCACTTAATAGAATCAGGTTGCTAGCAATGTGGGCAACCTGAGAGGTGCTGTCGAGCAGGGGGTAGGACCCAGATGAGGCCTGAGATGCAGTTAAAGCCATTGTAAAAGAGGAGGCCGCTCAGGGACAAAGTGCAGATGGAGAAGTGAAGAGGGCCTGCCTGGGTCCTGAAGATCTCCTTCCAAAATCCTTCCAAATTTACAAGTAGAAGAGACACTAGCAACTGAAATTGGGGAGACCAGCTCTTGGGGCAGGAGGAAAATCGGGAGACTGTGTTTCGGGAAGGGGGGGCAGGCTAATTGTGTTACATGCCACTAAGAATTTGAAAGGATGGCCCTCTGGATGGTAATTAATATTAATCATACAACATAATCAATAATTGCCTATGAACATGGTGACTCATAAGCCTCACCAATACATTGTTCATTTCATTCTCTCCTGGTTTAGTTGTCTTAGCACTTTTCAGATATCAATTCATGAATTTCTAAATGAAATCTCACTGCTGAAAGGGATAAATAACCCATTCTTTAATTTTCCAAATTACAAATGTACAGTAAGTCCTAGTAATAGAGCAACGGAGTGTGGACAGAAACCAAGAAAGCGCCACCTTCCTGTCGGGGCTTGAGGACCCCCACACCTGGCCTGTGTCCTATTGCGTGCCCACCACCTGGCTCATCTACAGAGACCAGGGGGCCTGTGAAGGCCTGTGAGGCCAAGCACCGAGTCTGGCTTCCTCGTCTTCGCATTCCAAAGGCTTATCATAGTGTCTGGCGTACAGAAGGGGCTCAATACATATTTGATCCATGAAGCAATGAGGGACCTAGGAGGTCCTGTAGGAATTGCGCATTTAATATCAAAATAAGGTCCATGCATTCCTACCGGCTGACATGCTGTTCCCTTGTTTTCAGTCAGGTCACAATCTCAGAGGTTCAGCAAACCAGGCCCCACCACAGGGCATGTCTGGATCGGTGAATCTCTGTAAACCGTGGTTGGGATTGTGTTCCCATGGGTTGCAAGCTGTTTGCCAAATATGATTTGTGCAGAAAAAAACAGTGATACCTTAGCATTTGCACCACTCCAGGCCTGCAGCTGTCAGCCAGCTATCGGGCTTTCCGTGGACAACAGGTTATACAACCGTTGAACTCTGTTTTTTGAACTTGAGGAGAGGTGGAGGGTTGCTTGTTTCCTACAGTCGGACAGGAGACCTCAGGGTGACCTCTGGCCCAGGTCAGGGTTTTTACGTCATAAAGGGTGAAAGTGGCCTGTGATTAGGTGCAACCGCTTCTCTGGAGAGGACAACGGCATTCCTCAGAGATGGACTATCTCTAACTTGAGGACTCCTTTGATTTGCAGACGCCTGGGGCAATAACCAGAGCAGATAACCACACAACCGCTAGAACAGCCATCCCCGAAAGCCCCGCTTCCTAGATCTCACCTCCAACGTGGCCTGCATAATGTCATATGCACCGTATCACACCGTTGTACGTACTCCTGGAATCTGAGCAGTCTTTCCAGTCAAACATCAGAGCGCTCCCTTTGTTCAGCTGAAGGCTAGGGGAAAATGTCTTTTGTTGTTGTTGTCCTAAGAATATCTTCCTTAATCGGTTTTTGAGCTTATCATTTTGGGGGGCGAACAATTAAGGACATTTAACACTCTTGGAAACTTGAAGGGCTTGTGATTGGAAGGGACCTTGAGGCAACCTGAGCCAAACACAAGGGAAGCTTCAGTCTGACTCCTGTCTACCTCTCTACAATGGCCCCTTGTCCCATTAGGTTTCCTCACACTGCCTCTTTAGTACACAGGTCTCCCTTCTCTGCTACATCTCCTCCCCAAATTTCAGGAAGTAAAGTGTAGATATAATGAGAAAAGTATGGACTTTTGATTTTTATTTATTTTGTTTTCTTTACTGCTTACAGTTCACACAGTCTTGGGCAAGTTAAGTAGCTTTTCTGAGCCTTAATTCCCTTCTCCATAAATTGGGGTAACTGCCCTGAAGATTCAGAGAAAATGCCCAGAAGGTGTGTAGCACAGACCTGACTCTCATAGGAACTCATGTTCCCATCACCCTTCTCCCCCTGGGGTCTGGGTCTGTCCTCACCCAGGAGTACCCCGGGGTCTTGACTCACCTTCTGCATTTCTCATCGAAATTCACTAGGCTTGGTATCATTCTTTTAGGACTTCACTAAAGGGCCTACTTGGTCATTTCTGTCCAGCTAATTTCTATGAAAGCTTAGATGGCTGAAATCATTTTAATGTGCTTACTCACAGTGAAAGCAGTTTCCTGAAAATGCAGGGCCTCCATGTGGAAGAACAAACACCCTCTTGTACTGGGCAAGCCCAGGCCAGAGATATTTTTGTGTGACACTTATCTAGAGCCCCTTAAATAAGGAATTTTTTTCCTTTGTAAGAGAGTAGGTATTCCAAAGAATATAATGTCTCCCGGGATTTCTTCTTACCTCATACTTATGAAAAAATAAGGAATCATGGACTGCCTAAAACATGGACTTCCCATTTTAATGTGCTTAAGTTTGAAATGCATATAGAATCTCAGCAGCAGTCCCCTGAGATTCCGATTTAATAGTTTTCTGAAGAGACCCTCACTTTGGAAAATAGTGCCTATAGACTTCATCCATTCCACAAAACCAAACTGACAGAAGAAGTGGCTCATGTCAGTCACATGAGTTGATCTGAACAGGAAGCAGGCGCTGGTTGGCAGGAGTGAAGTCAGTCAGTTACAGGCATCTATTACTTGGCAATATTCAGTGTGCTTACCACCATGGGTTTTCCAGTGCTGAGAAGTGGAAGGTGCCCAATAAGTTAAATATTAAATGTGTATGATATTTTAAAAAAGCAAAATAAAACAATATGGCCACAACAAAGCAGACTGAGTGGTATGAGATGTAATCTAGGGAAAGGTTAATGCTAATCTTAGTAGAGAAATGAAAAAAATTATTTGCTTTAAATTTTACTGCAAATTCTGATGTATTTGAGAGCCTGGATACATGTAAAGGAAACCCATTTCAAACATGTGGGAGTTCCATTTACCAGAAAACAGGTTCTTTCTTAGGTGGAATGATTCTAGCGAAGGGAAGAGAGTCCCTTAGTGATGTGCTCACTCAGCAATGTGGCACATTCTGGGGGCTTCTTTAATATAGACTGACAGGATGTTAGCCCTGTAACCCCCAACACCTTCCTTTCAAGACAAGGGAGCACAGCTCAGAGAAGGAATGCCACTGTGAGGTACAGGCAGGAATCTCCCCCTTCTAGTAGGTCTCAGCTCTATCACATCTCCCTGCCTCTGTGGGCAGAGGTTAGAGGCCGTTCCAGAACGATTCTGTACCACACACTTTGACAACTGTTTTGACTGATTTTCTAGAGTGTATACTATGTGAGTTTCTAGGAGAAAATGGCCAGGATAAAGCTTAATTTTTAGAAAGCCATAGGTTACACAGGCAAGGACAAGACTCCCAGCAGCTGTGTGAGTTGAAGCAGACTTTCTCAGGAAAAATCTGCATCTCATACAGGTGGCTATTCATATGTGAATTCAAGTATGAACAATGAAAACTATACTCTTTCAGTCAGAACTTTTGTCTACGTGATGGCCAACACCAGAATGGTCTTTTTATTAAAACAGCCACCTGATGGTCAACAGAATTAAAAAGAAATATGGCAAAGTTTATATGGATAACTTTGGCATTTTCTTAGGTTCAGTTATAAAAGGGCATCAAGTATAGCTCAAGGAATCTTTCTTTTTTCAAAGGAAAGAATATTTGAAAGCTTTTTTGAAGTTTATTTTATATATTTTGAGAGAGAGAGAGAGAGAGAGAGAGAGACAGAGAATGCATGTGGGGGAGGGGCAGAGAGAGAGGGAGAGACAGAATCCCAAGCAGGCTTCATGCTGTCAGCACAGAGCCCAATGCAGGGCTTGATCTCACCAACTGGGAGATCATGACCTGAACCAAAACCAAGAGTTGGACACTTAACTGACTGAGCCACCCAGATGCCCCAAATCTAGGGATCTTAATGGAAATCCGATCCAATCTGATACATTGAAACTGGCTACTGAAGAAGAAGAAGAAGAAGAAGAACAACAACAACAACAACAACAACAACAACTAGGGTGACTCCTGGTTAATCAACACCAACAAGAACCAAATTCACAACTTTTTAAGATAAAAATGAGATAAGCTCAAATGAGCCTAAAATAGAATAGAAATAAATTGAGAGTGAGTAAATTATAAAACTTCCCTTAGAAAGTCAGCACCTGCCATGGGCTGCCTTGTGGCTGATGCATCTGGAGGCAGAGTGAAATGGTTAAAATGATGGATAGACTCTGATTCAAGCCCCTGCTCTGCTTCTTGACCAACCAAGAGTTTTTGAGCAAATTCCATAACCTGTCTGTCACAGCTTCAGTTTTTTCTCCTATAAAATGGGATAATAACATACCCACTTATAGATTCTTTGTGAGAATCAATGATAGAATGCAGATCAAGTGCTAATGAATGGCCGGTACTACAGATGAGTTTACTATTTAGGATCAAGAAACAATAGTGTTCTAATACTGGGAGCAGAAAAAGCAAAGTGTGGAAGAATAACAGTATCCTGCAGAGGCATCAGGGAATAGATTCAGAATCTCCTCTGTGGGGAAGACAAAGTAAGGTCTTTATTTCATAATATCCATGAGACAGTTAAGTGGTCATCAAGCATAATAACCGTTTGCTTCACTGTGCAAACTACTTCAATCCAAAAACCCAGAAAAGATTTCTTGGGGAAGCAGGTCTTCATACATTTGAAATGAGGGTTCTGCTTTGTAGCACCTTTATAGAGATAGTTAGTGACGAGTTGTGATGTCAGGGTCAGGTGTACAGGCCATGGGGTCAGACAGCCAGACATCCATCCCCTCCAAGACCAGTGAGATCTTGAGCTAGTCATTCACTTTTCTCATCAGTACAATTGGGACAATGATATTCAAGGCTGCTTATCTGGTTTCAAAAGCTAAGATGTGAATTTGGTTCTTGGTTAGTGTTGATCAACCAGGAGCCACCCTCTTTTTTTTTTTCTCAGTAACTGGTTCCAATGCACTGATGTCATAGGGCGGCTCTAAGGATTAAATAAGACCATGTGTGCAATGATCTTAGCCCAGTACCTGGCACACGGGAGTCAATCCATTGTAATTCCTAAAGTGATCAAGATGTCATCATCCCCATGTCCTGTCCGAGGAGCCTGAGGTTAAACAGCTAGTTACTGGCAGAGGGGAGCCAGACCTCTGGGACAATCCAGTATCAAAGTATATGTTTTGTGATGATTTGGCTGAAACTTTAGCCTGACAGGTAGGCTGACTTGTTAAAGGTCCCAAAGCATGTCAGGAATGCAGCAGGGCACAGCATCTGGTCCTTGCGCTAGGTACTTGTTAATCCATAGGCTGCATGTACAAACCCGCCCAAATGCTGTAAAGAACGTGCTCATCAAACCAGGAAGAAATTCAGCCACTCAGAGACAAAGGAGAAGTTCTGTACTTCCTGTGACATTCCCTGGTAATTGTGCCTCTTGGTCACTCTACTGTTAGGAGCTGGCTGCCATCTACACTGTTTTACTGGTTCCTTTGCAATTGCTTTGGATTCAAAAACAAACTCAGAATTTAAATTCAAGGATGTTTTTCCTGATAATGAATTCCCTTGCTTTCTACTAAGTCTGAGAATTTGGCTTGAGCCAGAGTTGGCTGTGGGCTTCTATCTCCTCCTATCCACTGAGACTTGTACTCATTCTTATTTTGTATCAGAGTCTTTGCAAAGACTGTTCTAAGCCTGGAGCTCAGTGTTGCCCCGGAGAAGTGAAAGGCAGAGACCAGCAGGCGCATAAAACCACAATGGTGGGAACAGCTATGTTGAGGTTGATGGAGCTGCTCTTTGAATGAGTTCAAGACAGAGAAGGTGCCCTCTGCAAGTGAAGGGTGTGGCTTAAATGAATAAAATGCCTCTTACACAGCTCTCATCCACTGTCCACTGACAGCCAGGCCAGTGGGATGAATTTTTGCTTTCTAGTATTTGGCAACTTCTCAGCATATTGGAAAGAGCGAGAGAGTGAGAAGTATGGCAGATTTCAAAACAGGCTAACTTTATTTAATTTATTTAATTTTTTTTTCAGAGAGAGAGAGAGAGAGAGAGATCTCAAGCATGTGAGTGCAAGCAGTGGAGGGGCAGAGGGAAAGGAGAGAGAATCTTAAGCAGGCTTGTACCCAGTGTGGAGCTCAAAGCGAGGCTCGATCTCACGACCGTGAGATCATGGGCTGAGCCAAAATCAAGAGTTAGATGATCGACCGACTGAGCCACCGAGGTGCCCCCAAAGCAGGCTAGCTTTAAAGCCCTGGACCCCTCTTCCAGAGTCACAGAGGTGGTATTTGTGAGGGGGAAGGTACCTTACATAGCTCTACTCTTCTTGGCTCCCAGATCACAGGAAGGATGCTGGGTTGCTGTACAGGGTCGTTAGTCGACCAGTTAGAGTTTTGTCAAGGCCGAAGAATCTTGCTAATCTACATATTTTGACTCTTTGCCATGTACTTTCTTGGGTTCACATTCCTCCAGAACCTGCACATTATCAACCCATTTCTCCCGCTGCTTAGGAAAGCTCTCTGTGCACTTTAAATATGACTTATAAGAACACGAACTTTGAATCTGAAGGCATCAAGCTGCACTTACAGAACTGTCAGGCTGAAATACAGAACTGCATTTAAATTGTGGAGTATTGATTGTGAAAGAATTAGGTACTGTGAATAATGTGCATTGAACTTACCTGCATCTCGGTCCCTGATACAATAGTCTGGAGAATTCTCAAAATACACGAGGTCATTTTTTGTTGGCTTCTTAAACCTCTTGTTAGCCACAGTGAAACCAGTGCCATCCTGGTTCATGACGACCTGGATGGCCCCGTTGTACTTCCTCCAGAGGTAATCGCCCGTTTTTCTGAAATCAGCCATGGCCAGCCAGCACGTCCTCAGAGTACACGAGCCACTCACTCCGTGACACTTGCATTCTTGTTTCAAGAACCGCTTTACCGCCTGCCGGAAGAGATGGGCAAGTTCAGTGCAGGCGGACTCAAGCTCCTGACACAAGCTACAAACTCCTTACCTCGGAGCAATGCAGAAGTGACTCTGATGACACAGGATCCTGGGGCTCAGGACTGGGAGATGGTGGTCGCTTCAGCCACACCCCCTGACTACGGTAGGTGGGGTACTGGGGAGAATCGGGGCAGGGGGCTTGCCTGACTGTGAACCCTATTTGGCTATCGGTATAACAAGAACCTCACCAGTTTGAATTTTATAGGGTACAGGGCCAGTTTGACAAGTGAGAGAATGAATTAGAGTTCTTTTCTAAATAAATATGGCTTTATTATATTAAAAATATATAGTACTACTCAGTAATTGCTAAGCCTGCTTCTTTCAGTAAGCCAATAGTAGTGACTGTTACCATTTGCAGGGTCCTATCCATGTTCCAGGCATTGCGCTAAATGCTTTTTCCACTCTATCTCAGTGACCTGAACCTTCACACAATCCCATGCTACCATATTTATTTTGCAGATGATGGAAGAGTAAATATGAGGGACATCAAAGCACCTGCCCAAAGTTCCACAGCTGGTATAGGACAGAGCCACGGTACACTGGAAATCCAGCCAGTGGCCCTGAGAATGCCATTAAATTTGGGAGAGTATCACTCAAGTCTGGCCAAAGTATTCAGCTTAGATGACAGGGCTGAGCTTGCTCTGTTTTGTTTGTTTGTTTGTTTGTTTGTTTTTGTAGAAGGGAAACAAAGGCACATGGGACAAGCCTGTCTCAAGCTGGCTTGGATGGCCTGGATGGCCTCCATGAATAGGTTGTAAGCCTGTGGACAGGGAAGGGCTCTGGTGGACCCTGGAACCACCCAGGGACATTTCTGTTTTGGTCTTGGGATTAGCCAGCAGACCTGTGCCAGCCCCAATGCAATTTTGTGAGTGTTAGGTGGCCCTGGCACATCTCTCCTTGGCTCAGCTGAGTGAAGAAGGTCATGAGCACCCATGGTCCTCAGAGCCATCCTGAGCTACCACTGTTCCCATTTCACAAGTGAGGAAACTAGGGATCAGGGAAGTAAGATGACTGGCCCACATTGCTAGGCCTGGGTGTGGAATGGCAGGTGCAAACCCAGACTCTGGATGTACAAATGAATGGATTTCCCCAAAATATTTTCTCAGAGTATGTTTTCTGACTAAAAACCTTCCTGTGTTCCCTTTTTCTTATGATTCACTACTTTAACCATTGTCATTCCCCCCCTTACAGAACTAATCTCTTGTTCAATCAATCACTTTTCCAAATTATTATTATATTGAGAGAGCATTTTGTTGCTCATGGGAGATCATGACTGATGAGTAGGGGCTTCCCCCATCAGATACCCAAAACAACGTGATACACAGAAGGGCAGTGTGGGTGGCCAGCCTTAGAGGTCTCACTAAAACCATGTGGTTGGTCCTTGGCTCAGTCTTGGAGCAGAGAGGGAGAAACCAGCCAACTGAGGGCTCCCATCCTCTCTTATTTGCATCCCCAAGACAGCATCTCGGGGTGGAAGGCATAGGCAGAGGGGGCAGTGAACCCCCTTGATGACATTATCCAAGGTGGTACTATGAACAAAATTCTAAGGGTAACACACTGAGAGAAATATTTCCAAGAACTTGGATGTGGTAGTTTCAGTCCTGTCCTGCCTACTTCCCGAGATTCCGGTATAATCGGTCTGGGTGTGGGATGTGGGTTGGTGGCTCCAGCACACATCCCAGGGGGAGCTCCCTGCAGTACACTTGCTGACCCTTCCCCACCCCAAACACACACGCAGACAACAGCATTCCAGGCTGCCTCTCCAGGGTCTCACCTGGGTAACTTTGCCCAACCTGGTTTTGCCTCTTTCACAGATTGTTTCTTTTCTAACCACGTGTGCAGAAAGGTTATTCATTCAAGAAAGTCAGTCCCAAAAAAGCATTCTAGATCTGAAGGAGCCAAGACATCATGGTGGCTCTATGATTGTGACTTCACTCACACCCTTCCCAGTTGGGTCCTCAGCATCCTATGTTTCCCGCTTTGCCCCTGATGGTGGAAAGTGCCCTGTTACATTTGAAACCTGTCCTCTTCAGCATGAGCTGGCCTTGAAGGGCAAAGACAGAGAAGTGAGCAGGGGGAGTGTCATCAGTTTGGCCCTCTGGGTCACAGGGATCCGGGGGTATTTAAGGGATGTCATAGAATGAACTCCTTTTCTGGAACTACACTCCCACCATGTGCCTCCCTACCCCTGTATCTATATTCCAGGTGTTTGGTATGTGGTTCACTGGGTGACCTGGACAGCAGGCCTCCACCACTGACACAACCCTACGAGGGTCACCTTGGCCCCTGACTGCCCCATTTGGGTCTCACCTGTCCAAGCGTGAGACCCACTATCTCAGTATTGCCACATAACACTCACTCTGTGCTAAGTGCTTGGGAATTGAATGTTCATTCTTCAAAGCTTATTCCTTTTAAAACTGTGTTATTTACTCATAAATAACACTCTTAGCTCTAAAAATGACAGGAACTATTACTGCCCTTCCTTTGTACTGATAAACTTCCAGGTTACAAACTTTGAAGTTGTTATTTTAGATGATTAACTGAAGCATTTGCATATTAATTGAAAGTTGGATTTTACACATCTTATGAATCCTTAAAAATAACACGGCAGTGGTACACAGTGTTGATCATCATCATCATGTGCAATAGACATTCCCCTCTTCCATCATAAGTTTTGTTCAAGTGTTGGGCAGCCACGTGCTTCAGAACCGGCCAGGCCTCTCTCTGACCCAGAGCGGCCCAAATCAGTAATAGTAATTTCATTGTGTTGTTACTGATTCAGTTTGGGCCAGTATGATGTTAGGAGGAATCTGTAGGCAGACTCGTGAGAAAGATTTCTTTACTCTTTAAAAGAGACACAGGAGGAGAAGCTGCTTTTCTCTGTCTCCAGATGCAGTTTTCTGCAGCAGTCCCTTTGAGACACGATGCAGCCAACACAGGACCAGCAACAAGCTGGTGGTGGTGGTATTGAAAGATGGTGGGAAGAACTGGGTGTGGAAGATGTCGCTGAGCTGCTTTAATGAACCCACCTTGGCCCTGCCCTGTCTCTGTCCTTCTTATGATCCAAGATATTAAGTTTGTGCCCCCAGGGGCTGTTACTTACAACTGAAAGTATTTCAACTGGAACCATGGTCAGTTCTTGACTGTGTATGAATCACAGGCTCCAGTTAACCTTGGGGAAGTGAGACCTTCTCTGATGCTGGGTTTGCTCATACCTCCAGGCCCCACTCTTAACACACAGCCTGTTCAGGGCTCAGTCACAGTTCAGGGCCACCTCCACCTCTGGGTTTGCAGACTTGAAATTCAAACTCTTAACTTTGAAGAGGACAACACTCTGCTCAATCAGAGAGGCAGAGGGAAGGGGAGCTAAGCCTAGGTGGCCTGATTTATAGAGTAGCTGATGTAAGAATAAGGAATGGGACTGAGAAACTCAGTGAGTTCAGGTACTTCCTAGTTTAAAAGAATTCCCATAATCAAATGTTGTTATAATAACACTGTAACAATAGCCACTTATTCCCCTACTGTTTTATAGGCCAGGATCTGTGACAGGTGGTTCACACACATTATCTTATCTAATTACCACAATTAGGCAAAATAGGTTATTATTCCCATTCTATAATTATGAAAACCAGGGCTCATTGAGGAAAGTAAAATCCCCAGAGTTACCCAGATAGACAGAGGCAGAACTAGGGGGTGAGTCAATGTCTCATTCCCAGATCTGCACTCTTTCTAAAAACATTTAAAATCCTATATAACTTGCATTGTTCTTTTCTCAAATGTTGCATTATGCATACTGTTTCCCTCCATTCTTTTGAATAAGTTAAGAATTGGCTAGATAAGATTATCTGCATAATGGAGAAAAAGGAGGTAGAGAGATTAAGTAGGAGGTATTATATTGCATCTTCCAAACTAATAGTCATCAAAAATCTATTTGACAGGCAATCCAAAGAAAAAATAGAAAGTCCCAAGAAAAATACATATGATGTTCAACTTCACCAGCATCAGAGAAATGCAAACTAAAAGAAGGCAATACTTTTTTTGCCCATCAGATTAACAAATAGTACAAAACTTGGTAATATTTGGTATTCGTAAGAGTTCCAGGAGGAAATGCCTTAACAAACTGTTGGTGGAAGAGTAAATTCATAAATGGAAAGCATTTTTGCAACACCTGTCAAAATTTTAAATTTATGTATCCTTTGATCTCCGTGATTCCACTCTGAAAATATTTGCGCAAACTTTAAAGGATACATACCCATATGGATGTTCATTGCAGCATACTCAGCAATAGGAAAATATTAGGAAAAAAGCCCAAATGACATCAACAGGAAAATGGTTAAGCAAATTATGGTATATGCTTAACAATGGAATATTATGTGGTCTTTGAATAATGAGGCAGATCAGTATTACAGAATGAAAGGAAGCCAAGTGACAAAAATAAATTGCAGAAATAATTGCATATGTGGTATGATCCACTTTTTAAAGTCCTGCATATGGATGCATACACAGAGAAAGAAGGGAACACATGTTCTTTTACAATCTGGCTGCAGTCTGAGGGGTTGCATGGTCTGGAAAGAGAGGGAAAAACAGAGTCAAACTCTTTGATAGGTAAAGGGGGTTAAGAGGTACAACTTCCAGTTATAAGTCATGGAAGTGAAAAGTATAGCATGGGGAGTATAATCAATAATATCGTAATAACGTTGTATGGTGACAGGTGCTGACCACACTAACAGTGAGCATTGAGTAATGTATAGAATTGTTGCATCAATATGTTGTACACTTGAAACTGATATAACATTGTGTGTTAATTATACTTTAACTTAAATAAAAGGGGGGTCAAGCTCTGTACTGAAGTCTGCAGAGTAAAACAACAGGAATCTGGGGATTGCTCCCTGGCATCTGGAGAGAGCAGAGCAGTGCTTCTCATTGTGGCTAGGCATTAAAATCACCTGGGGATGGCTTCCGGAGCCCAGACTGGCCCCTCCCTGGGCAGAATAAAACAGAACCTAGGCGGGGGGTGGGCCCCTAGCCCCGAGGTTACAAGGGTCTCAGGTGCTTCTAATGTGAGGCCACGGTGGAGAACTGTGAATCCCAAATCACGTCCAAGCCAGGAATGTCCTGGAGGAGGGAAGAAGCAGCACTGCCCCAGCGTCCCGGGGCCCACCGAGGGCCGGAGCAGGTGAGACACTCCCGTGGCAGAGAGCCGCATTATATTTCTAGGAACAGGCAGAGCTGACTATTGAATTAGGATTTGTGTCCTAACCTGTCTCCAAAGCATTCTAGTCTCCGGGAAGAAATGGCCACAGGAAACAATTTGTGCTCATGCTATTTTGGAGGGAATCAAAGATGGGGGTGGAGTAAAAGCCAAGTGCTTTTAGAGGACCATGTGGCAGTGGAGGAGCCTGCCTGAGGGGACATGCTGGTGAGGTGAGGGGGGAGGGGCTGGTGGGCTCCCCACAGGGCCCTCAGGAGAAGAGCAGCTGCAGACTTACCTGTGTGGTAAAGGAGGGAGTAGGCAAAGCAGGGGACCTGGAGACATCCCAGGGGCTGCCAGACCGTCTGGGCTTTTTGTGTTTGTTTGCTTTTAAATTATGACTTTCAGAATTTTTACTTAAAGAAATATGGGCACATGATTTAAAAATATCAGATAGTCCAGGAAAGATCAGGGGGTAAAGCAGCAGAAACCTTCTGTTGTACCCTTCTCCTCACTCCCACTTTTTCTGACAGCCCAGCCCAACCCCAGAGATGGTCATTCGAAATGAATTCTGTGCTTAGCCTTCTGGTGGTTACCTAAATGCTTATACAAACAGTTCTCTGTGAGCAGACCCCTGACTTAGGGAGAAATCAAAACAGGCATCCCATCTTCAAGACATTTGATAGACATCTGCCAGAAAATTGTCATAATAACGAAACAAATCTACTACAGTAACCACGAGATGAACAGAGCCCTCTGGAGGGGCGCAGTGCAGTGTTGGCACAACTGAATGTGGCAGCCCCGTGTGTGACTGTGAACCTACTGACTAACATGGTCAGTCCTAAGAGACTTCTTACAGTGGTTGGGAACTTAGCCTAGTCCTCACTTGCCTCACCTCACCCCTCAACATGGTTGTATCGCAGTTCTGGTGATCTTGGCAACTTCAAGGAGCAAACTTACACCTGTTCTTGTTCCAAAAGGTGCTGTCTCATCTGAGGATAGTGCAGTCCCTCTTCCCTCCTCCCCTTCTGCTTCCCACTCTCCATCAGCATTGCCCGTCCTTTTATAGGGACAAAGATGAGAGCAGTAAAGTCCTGTTCTGTGACTCTGCTTGTCTCCCACAGTGTGTCTAGACGTTGATTCTAAAAATTGAAAACAGTCAACATTTAGATGATACTGTTGACCACGCATCCAAGGACCATGCCAGCACAGCAGGTCATAATGTCTAGTCCAGTATCACAGCCTCTGTGCCAAAGAATGTTACTGGGGTGAAGTTTGTGGTTTTCCCATTTTACTTGCTACCAATTTCATTTGTTTTGCACTCTCACAGTCCTTCCATCTTTCCTACCACTTCTCTCATTTCCTGGGGTCTTTGCAATCTTCCATCATCTTCCAACCTGGACTGGTTACACAGCTGAGACCCAACATCATGCCTTCCCAGTCTGGACACACTACCTTGCTGATGCCACATTCACTCTTTTTTGGTTTATTCCTTCTCTTTGCAGCAACTTCTTGAGTAACTCCTTCAGGGTGCATGGGGGAATATGTTGTCTGAACTCTTGTGTGTCTAAAATGTCTTTATTCAGCTTTCTTACTAGACTAAGAGTTTGGCTGGGTATAGAATTCTGGATTGAAAATAATTTTCCCTCAAAACTGTGAAAGTATTGCTCCATGGGCTCTGGCATCTAGTGGTGCAGATGGGAAGTCTGATGTCTGGCTGATTCTTTGGCAAGTGACTTTTGTTTTCATTTCACTTTGTATTTTTTTCTACACGGAAGTCTCCAGATACTTTCCTTTATCCTGGGTGTTCTGAAATATCACCATGGTGTTTAGGATTTGAAAAAAAATTAATCCTGCTCAGCTCTTAGTGGGCCTTTTCACTCTGGAAACTCATGTCCTTCAGCACTGAGACTTTCTCTTAATATTTTCCTCCCCTCAAATCTTTTGAGTTTCTTTATGACATTCTAATTAGTCAGCTGCTGAGCTTTCTGAGTTAATCTGTTATGCCTTATATTTTCTCTCTTATATTTTTAATACTTTCTGGCTTCTTGAGAAAGAAATTCCATTAAAGCAACACTCCTGGCTCTCTCCATTCCCTTACTGATTTCTCTCCAAGGGAGTAGTAACTTGTCCATTTGGTGGGTTTAGAGGAAGGACAGGGATTGTGTGCCTGAGTTGCTGCTAATTGGGTATCTGCCAGCCTGTGGAGAAGATGAGTTATGATCAGTTCCTGCCCTCCAGCAAGAGGATCCCTGCAGGGGCTCCAGCGGGCAGCCTGTGACAGGGTGAGTAAGTCTGTCCATTTCAGGGGTGGAGTGCTAGGAAGTATTTCTAAGCTTTAAAGCTCCATCCCCTAGTGCAGCTTTTTTTCAGTAGAGCAACAGACATTTTTATTCTATCAATCCACCTCCCTGATCCATTTTTCAATTGGTTCCAAATTCAAGTGGGAATGATGGGTATTCTTTATGGATTCCCTTAAACTCCATTTGTCTTTTGGGCTTCTTTTTTCTTTTTCTTGTTTTCTTTTTTTTTTTTGAGTTTGTTTTGTATTGTTTTGCTGGTTCATTTTGTTTTTTTAGATTCCACATAAGAATGAAATCTGTATGATATTTGTCTTTCTCAGTCTGACTTCACTTAGTATAATACCCTCAAGATCTATCTGTGTTGTCACAAATGGCAGGATTACATTCTTTATGGCTGAGTAGTATTCCACTGTGTATACATACCACATACTATTTATCCATTCATCCATTGAATGGATGCTTCTAGATCGTGGCTTCTAGATTGTGTTTTCTTCATGAGGTCATTTTTCCTGCAATTTTTTATCTTTTTCTTTCATGCTGCTGAATTTAATCAAATATATGGTAGTCCTTGGACAGTCTTTTCATATTTAAGAATGACATCATAAAAAGGTATTTAGGAATTCTGGTTATATGGGTGGAGTTTGTGGGCCAGAGAGGTTGGCTTTCTGGTGAGTCTGTAGGACACTGGCTGTTATGCTGGAGACTAACTCTGCAAAGCCTGGGAGGTTAAGCCAGACTTCCAGGAGTTGCGCTCATGGGTGGAAGGAGGGGATGGGGTTTGTTATTCCACCTATGTGTTTTTCAGTTACTCCCCATTTTCAGTACCATGCTTCTCTCCTGTGCTCATTAGTATTCAAATTTTTCTCAGGGCATCTTGGCTTCCACTTTGGCTATTGCCCCATCTGCTTTTTCTTCCCCCCCTTCCCATCTGCTTTTACTCTCCTATACTGTGGCTTCTCCAACCTTCTTCATCAGTTACAACTTCTTCATTTGCTTCCCACTTTCCAGAAATTTCTTTGGATCTCTCATTTCTTTGATCATTCTCTTTATTGTTGATTTAAGCCATTTTGATCCCATTGCTATAATTTTACTGAGGTTTCGGGAGAAAGATGTGAGATACCGTATGTCCTGTCTACAGCCTTGAGTCTGCACTGAAATATCTGGAAGGAGATGAGGACTGTGGGGTGGGGGGTGGGGGATTTCCCCATTTTCCATAGATATTTAACTGCTCCATTTACTTTTGTTTGAGCAAGTATTGTTTCATAGCAGGAAGAAGGAACACTAGAAAAAATTGGTTACAATGACTTGCTATCTCTCTCCAGTGTGTGATGGTGAAAGCTTCTTCCAAAAACAGGATCATGACACAGGTCTTGTTTTCTCTTGTCTTGAATCTTTCCTAAGGACGACTGAAGGATCTCTTGTGCTTCCTTCTTCAATTCTTAATGGCTGCTGCTTAAAGGTTGCTGTCAAGATTCAGTCTTCTCTACCTCCTCTTGCACCTTCTCATGGTCCTCGTGGCTTTTCATGTCACCAAACTGGCCAGCAGGGTCTGCATCAACCCCTCTCCCCTCACCATTCACTTAATCCCATCTCATTTTTATTCTGTGGCATCCGGTGAAGAAATACTTGCTCATTTGACATGACTACTTAAAAAATAAAATAAAATTGACTCCTAAGGACAGCAGTACTCTTCCGGTGTTTAGCCTCATAGAAACCATTTTTTTAGTTTACCAGATAACTTTTCTCAAAAAATCTTCAATAGGCTCATAATTGCTTCAGTGCTAAAATCTTACTTAGCAGATTCTTTATGTGGCCCTTAAATGTCTAATTTTGAGCATTTGTCTAAGCCTTTGGTTTGCAGAGGCTATTTTCTTTTTTTTAATTTTTTTTACTGTTTGTTTATTTTTGAGACAGAGACAGAGACAGAGTGTGAGAGGAGGAAGAGCAAAAGAGAGAGACAGAATCCAAAGCAGGCTCCAGGCTCTGAGCTGTCAGCACAGAGCCCAACACAGGGCTCAAACTTGTGAACCATGAGATCATGACCTGAGCTGAAGCCAAAGTCAGACACTTAACTGACTGAGCCACCCAGGCGCCCCCGCAGAGGCTATTTTCTACTCTTAGAACTTAAGAAACTTCTAAATATTAGCACTCTGTACCAAACAGACAAAAGCCTATTTTTTTAAGCTATAGAAGAAGGTGATACATGCATTGAGTGAGCTAGAACAACTCTATTTTATATTTATTTGCCCAACTTATTGTCAGAGCATAATAATGAAGCAGAACATCCATTAGGGTCTTACCATATGTCAAACCATGCTAAGCACTTTATACTCACTGCTTACTTAATCTACACAAACACTTCACATTCACTGTCTTATTTAATCCACACAAGCATGTAAGGTATATACTATTTTTACCCCACTTACTTTACAGATGAAGATATTGAGATACCTCAAAGCTGAGGATCTTGCTTTGATCCTCAGGTCCACTGCCTGAGGTCCTACAGGCAGTGTGGCTGAGTTAGGATGTACCCAAACTGTGTCTGCCACCAAGTCCATGCCCCAAATCACTCTGCCGGTGTTTCTCATACTGGGGTTTGCCACTCCATCCCCTAGGGGTTCATGTTCTCTCGGTTCAGTGAGTTTTATAAAGGTTTTTACGTGTAGTGTTTGTATATCTAACTATAGTCTACAAAGAATTATTTTCCAGTTAGAAAGACAGACTTCTCCCAAGGAGAATGAAGTTTTGGTCTCTTAAGTCAGCTTTTCTGAAAATGGAGCCCAAGTAACCCCAGGGTGTCTTTGTGCAACTTCTTTACAAGATATCTCTTCCTATCAAGGGCAATCAACCCTATACTGTGTGAAATATATGCCAACTTAACTATTGACCTTGCCTTAGAAATTCAATTTAGAATTTATTTTAGCTCCTTTATGCTATGTTTTAACTAAATTACTTAGTTAAACTGGGGCATTCAAAGTGTTAGGACTTCACTTTTTAGTTGGGTGTATGCCACAAAGCAACTAGTATATTTCTGGTCTTATATCAGTTTTCCTGAGGGAAACACACATTAAAACATTTAATTTTCAGATGCTGGCTTAAAGCCAAGTACATTTATTAGCAATTAAGTCTTTTTGACAGGTCCACATCTCTAAGATGAGAGTTAGTGAAAATCAGACCAACTTATATCTTTCAAATATACCTGCTCTGGGACCAGGAAAACAAGGGATATTTATTAGCAACCTGTGCAGTTAATTTGCATATGCAATCATTTATTAACTGTCTTGAGCACTGTCATTCTTCAAAAACACTAACTGTGGGTGGGCTTAGCTAGGAAATATAAGGTGTGGAATTTATATTTGAGGAATTCAAGAACATTACCGTTGACTAACCATATATATAATAATTCTTATTGACTAATGAGGCCAGTCTAAAAAAATTTCTATGAATAATAGAACTTTACATGGAACTGTAGCAATTTTGTGAAGAGTTATTCTCTGCTTTAGGTCTTTAATTCTGGTTAGTTTTTGATTCATATGCTCTATAAAGATCTATAGTATCAAGCACATACTATTTTTAGGCCCAAGAAGGCAGGGCTGGGGTTGATGGAACTGATCTACCTTTTTTAAATGCATTTAATTCTACAAAGACTAATTAGAAAACAAATATCTTTTAAGTGGGATTTGTGCCTCATAAGGATGTTCAACATTATTTAAAGGAGAGTTTAGATGAATACAAGGTTAAAACAATCTGGCTTTGTAATTCAGTTTGGTTTTATCATTTTCTATTGATATTGCTTACTTTTTGATAATGTGGTTTGTTTTTAATCATGTCTAGTTCTCTTGGTTCAGACCAATTATTAATTATTTATCTTAAGGGTCATCACAGAAGTGATATCTTGAAAGTCTTTATTAGGCCCAAGATTTACTTGCCTATAAGGCTGTGCTTATGTCTTGGAAAATATCCATTTCTTTTGACTTTCGACATGTTTCCTGTAGGCAGAACTTAGAAGTATCTGCTTTTGTGGGCCAGGCTCAGGGGAAAGGACCCAGGGCTCCACAGCACTGACCTTGAGAGGCACGGGTTTGGGCTGGGCATGGAACTAGAAACTCTGGATCCCTCTACCCTCCAAACTTCTCCCATGTAAAATATAGGATGCTGAGTTAAGTTTGAATTTCAGATGATCTCAGCTAGTAAGTAAATTCACTTTATTTGCTAATTGCAGCCACCCTTTTGGCCTTGTCTCTTCATATGCAAGATATGGAGAGTAAGGCCTTCTAGTCCTGCTTAAAACCTAGTGTATACATTTTATTTTATATGGAAATCCTCTTTGGGTAACCTGTCTAAAGTCATGCTCAAGTATTACAGCCAATATTCTGATTCCAGAGCCCCAACTTCCATACTGCCTCAGTCAAGATGCCGTCAATAGCTAAGAACTCCTAATGGGTAGTCAATAGTAATGTAAAGATTACATTAAAAATATAAATATCAACACAGTTGTCACATCCTAATTTTTTATTAGTATACATCAGGAAGCGTAGTATGTATATTTAAGGCTGAGGATAAATGTATATTTAAGGCTGAGGATAAACTCCGGGAAGTAAGAATTTCTTATAATTTTCCTAATGTGCTTTTTAAGGCATTAATTCAAACACATTCCAGAACATCTGAACTTTGAAATCTTTCACTCTTTCAAAGGGGACTCCAGACAAATTAAGAATGCATGAAAGTGGAACTTAAATATTTAATTTCTCCCCCATTGTCCTATGCCTTCCTGTTGCTTTCCCAAGACCTCCAAATCTCTCTGCATGGCGTTGGAGGCTGAGATCTGGCAGACTCAAATTTGCAGCCTCAGCCCCTATTAACTCTCAGTTATGAACTCCACCCTAGAGCTCTTGTCATTCCTCAACTTTGATGTTCTTTCTGCTCCAGTATCTTTCTTGGCCATATAGTTCCTTCATCCTGGAAAGCATTTTCCCTCTCTCAACCATGGGAAATCTTTATCTCCAGCTCAAACACCCAGTTCTTTTGTGACACAACCTTTCTCTCCTCTGGCTAACTGGCCCTTTGGCTGATTTTTCTATTATGCCCCCAGCCTGGAACTTGCCGAGCTTGCCCTGTGACTTTGTCTCACTTGTCCCCCTGACGAAAACTTCATTTCTTGCGGCCAGGAGCTTCTTTCTCTTATTCTTTTCCACATATGACTTAGTACTCAAAACTGCATCTTTCCCAGAGTTATTCCTTAATTATCTGTTGAACTACACTTAGTCCAATAGCACTTAGCTGCTCTCAGACCTGTAGTGCCATTAGTTGAAGTTTTCTGAATCCACCAAATAAGGCTAAGTTGCTTCAGGCATGCTGACAATGACTAGCAGTTATGTTTTTGGCATTTAAAACCACTTTTCTCCTGTTGTTAAAAAAGTAATACAAATTCATTTTGGAATACTTGTGACATAAAGACATATACAAAGGGAAGAATATCATCATTATGCCACCTTCAAGGGCAGCTGCTGCTCTTTTTAAAATACAGAAACACTGTTTTTCTCAGAAATGCTCAACAGAGACAACATGGGAAGGTACACAAGGACATAAGGGTGAACACAACTGGGTTTGTACCCCAAGGCCTGTGCTTATGATTGTGTGACTCTCATTAGTCACTGCATCAGCGAAGGCCCACCTTGTCCTCTGAAAAGTAGGAATAATGCTTGTTTATATTCCTACGGCGATTTTGGAAGATCCAATTACAAAACGTTTGATAGTATTTTGTAAACTAGAAAATAGTACATGTTTGTACCAAGGAGGAGTCTATGGACTCATGGAGCAATCGGACTGAATCCTAAATAATGGCTCATATTGGATTTGTGTCTGGCTCTATTACTAATGTTACAGATGACCTTCACTTCACTAAAGACAAAGGAATGAACTTTTACTGCGCACCACTGCATGTAAGGTTCTGTGCTGTTTGCCTTATTCTGGTCTTCCGTGGCACCATGGAATACTCTTTGCATATGAGAAAAACTGAATTTCAGTCAGCAAAGCCAGTGGTATTGCAAGATTAAAGCGAAGGTGGATCTGATTTCAAATCCCATATTCTTTTTATTTTCGCTGTAGTAAGAAAACTTTGGGGGAAAGTATTTTTATGGAATTCTTATCATGCAAATTTCCAGTGATTAAAGGGCAGGATTTGATTGGATACATGTATTATTCTGATACAGGTTCTCTTAGAAAAGTCAAAGAGGCTGCGATTGTTTCATCTAGTTGTGATCTAGTTGTGATTATTTATGACTATTTCTAAAGAGTAGACTAATGTAAAAGCCCTTTTCAAGCCTATGAAAGGGAACAAATGATGGATATTGACTAAGTAACTTTTTCTTGTAATTTGTGTATCAAAATATAATTTAGAAGTTTTCATGGCATGGCATCTTTAGACTTAGACTGTTGAGAGAAACTGGAACTTCTGTCTCGACAGAATGTTGGTTTTGAACAAGGTAGTTTTTTCGTTTTAGAATTTAACAATAATCTTAGAGGTGGAAAACTGGACTTGACCAGGGATGAATTTTCAAGTAAACGTGAAGGAAAAAACCATCGTTATAAATTCTGAAGCTGTGACTAAAATAAAATGATATCCCAGAATAGAGGATCTGAAATGATATTACAGTACAGAGACACATGAGGGTGCTCTAACCAGCTGCTATCATAAATGAATTCAGCTGTTCAAATACTAGGGGAAAATGAAGGCCTGTTGTGTATGGCAATGTTGAATTCACTTTGTAGTGTTGGCTAAACATAACCTTGGAATAGATGTTTTCTCTTTTAAATAAAATGTATGGGTTCCTCGACCCACATTTTAAAAGGTAGAAGATGTTCATATTGGACAATCTGGGAAACGCTGAAAAGCTCACAAAAGGAACCGATGTTGCTATCTGGTCTGAGAGGCTGGGATTTTCTAGAACCAGGCCAGTTGGAGGCTTAGCTCAGGAAGCCTGCCTTCAAACACAAGCCCAGCCTGTTCTCATTTTGATTCCACAGACCTTCTGCTGGTAGGAAGGGGGAGTAGAGACTGGGGGTCTAATGACCGCAAGAAGAGAATTAGAGACGCATGTTTATCTCAATACATTTACTCTCATTAAAGTTCATATTCACTGACATCATGCATCTCCTTGAAAAAGTCTGCCCACCCACCATTAATTAAAGCCACATTTTAAAAAGTCAGTGTGTGCACTTTTATTCCAATCAAAAGTAGCCTCCTAAGTTTTGCAGAGTAGGCAGGAGAATATCTGAGGCCTGACAGCTGTTCACCTCTACACAGTGAAGAATCATGTGATTTATATTAAAAGTCATGTTAAATCAGGGCTTACAATTTAATAGCTAAGATCTATTGTCTTGGGGAGGTGAAACATTCAAAACCTAATGGCCTATTAAGCAAAATTAACATTTATTTTGATAAGTCAACATTCTTTTGGTTACAGTGTATGACCATACGCCTTTACCTTCGCAAACGGTTCGAGAGATCTAAGTATACACCCTGCTTGAACAATTAGCAGCACAGTCCTATCAAAGACACCACACTTTATAACTTATATATGTGGTATCAATGTCAAAACAGAGGTCAATGTAAAATTTTTTTAATCTAAACCACTGCACAAACAGTAATTACCAATAGTTGTAGGATTGCACAACCATAGTCTATATTCTTGGCAGTAGTCACTATAAGTTCATACATTCATGAAAATAAGGAATGTTGATATTTAAAGTTCAAGAAAGGTACTATTTGTAAACAGCTCAGGTCACACTCATTTCATTCCATGTGTTAAGCAAGACTTTCCTTCCAACTTCCTTTAAATGAGATTTGTTCTTTCCATGAGCCTAATAAAAGGGTTTTCATCCAAACAGATCTGCATTCTTTTCGATTCTTTTTTCTATTAAAGCCCTCCTGGGGACCTTTCAATTTTATGCTGATCTTTCTTTATATATTAACGTCAAGCACATTTTTATTTTGTGTTGATAAAAGAAAAATTATGGTTATCTCTTCTCATCGGCAATTCAATTATTCTAGAATGGTTCTGACCAAATATTTGATTAATGTAGCCAGTTTGTGTTTCTTACACAAAGAAAGAGATAATGTGCATCATTCAGATTCTCTAGTTATTCTGGTCATGTCACCATGCAGAAAGAAACGGTACATCAATAGATCTGAACACTGGCTCCAAAATGGTTTAATCCTGGGCCAAAGTACCCCTGGGCTAGAAGCTGAAACCTGAGTTCTAATAGACTTTTCTACAGACTCTCCATATGACCTTGAGCGCCCAAGGGCCTCTTCATTCATCTGACAAATGGGGGTTAGGAGGTGAATAATGACTGGATACCCATAGTCCAGGAAGTTAGTCAGAACTAGAGGATAAGGAGTCAGAGCATCCCTTTGGGGTATGCCTTTCCCTGGTCTGCTTACTCATCCAGGCCCGGAAATGACAAGGTGGGGCTTTTATGAATGAGAGTTGGGTCTGTTTCTAAAAAGAACATCCCTGAATCTAGAAGTCAACAAGCCATGCCTGGTGAGTTACTTTCATGATGAGTTTGAGAGAAGATGCTCTGGGTCTTGATTCCCTCAGACACAAGCATTCAGTGCCCCATTGGTATGTGGGATGAAGCACTATCCTCACCCATAGATTATACCTTCTGTCTAGATGATAGAGTATCCAGAGGGGCCATAAAACACTGGACTCTACACAATGTGAAATGCAATGGGTGGACTCCAGCTCAGCTGTGGGAAGGAAGGTGGAGCGCGGGTGGAGACATTTCAACCCAGTCCACGGTATTCTTTAGAATATACAGCTGGGTGGTGGGGCGTGGGGTGGGGGGCAGTGGGAAGTTGGGACTGTACGGCATTTTACCAACTCTAGGAAAGCTTAAGATAAGCTCAGCTTAAGTGATTTATAAGGCCATGCAGTCTATAAAATGAGCACCATTGCTGTCCATACCTTCCTGCCGGCTCTGTTGTTGTGAAGGTTCATCAGGGCTCTGGCATCCTTTCCTTTCCTTTCCTTGGCATCCACAAATGCTCGGGCAAATTTGATCCCATAGTCAATGTTATCACTGCAGCCACCCCAGTCGAAATTTCCCTTGCTGTCCTTGGCCGTTCCCTTCTTCTTTGGATCACAGGAACAGGATTTTAATTCTCCTTGGCTACAGGCCCTGGTGATGGCAAACACAACTCCCGCTGAGGAGATGGCGTAAACAAAGGCAGATTCCCGACTACCTGAAACAGAAATGCTTTTCTTAAACATGGTCTGGAATTGCTAGTTCTGAATAACTTTCACACTATGGCTGTTTACCACTCACTCTACCTCTGGCATAGTCCACCCCCAGGCAAGAAGGTCCTGGTGTTCTTGAAGGATTCTCTTCTAGAGCCAGGGCTCACTTCTGAATATGAATTGCTTCCGTATAATAAAAGCTTTTGTCAGTGTAGGTATGGGTGTGACAACCACCTTGGAGTAAATTAAGCGTGTGAAAGAAAATGCAGCAAAAGCCTGCCCTGCCCACCCCTGGCTTTACCTTAGCTTCCTGTGCTAGAAGAGAGGAGCTCTCTCTAGGCTTTCATTTAACTTGTAATAGAGCCTGAGTTCTCCGATTTCTGTCATTCCACAAAACAGTTTGGTATTCACGCTACTGTAGCTCTCCTTGAAAAAATCCTTCCAAATTTGCAGGCCTTAGTGAGGACACTCCTGTCAGATGAAGGGTCCAGACTGAAATACTGAATTCAAAGAAAGCTAGGGGCTGAGGTGGGAAGAGAATTCAGGCAGTAACCAGCTCTGTGTGTTAACACTGGGAAGCTTTGGCTCGGCATCAACTTTCACAAGTAATTGAGAGATTGTTGAAGGCAATATGCAATATCCTTGAGTTACATACTATGTCTAACTATTAAGGTGAATTTACTTTCTTCTGGAACACCTGCACTAATCACCGGTATTGGGTAAAAGACAGTGAAAAGCTTTTCTTTGGTTTTTCTGGAAGGAAACAAATTTACCGCCTATAATTAGACTTGGGCAAGAACCCTTTGGGGTGCTTTCTTAGAATTGTTCTTTATTAGAGCACAGGCTACTTTCCCTTACAGGCTGAAAGGTACATATTTCAGTGCAGTAACTACATTAAATTATTTTAATAATCTGTAGTAACTCATAACACGGTGTTGTGGTATAGTGACAGATATAAGGCTCTTTAGGGTCCGTGTGCACCTCATTTTTCAACTGGGGCTGTATTTCATTGTTATTAGCATGCCTCTTTATTAATGGGTGCTGCAGCAAATATATTAACAAGCAAAATAGCAGCTCAACAACCTAATGATAACACAAGGCAGAAAACGGAGAGCCAGTCAGTGACTCCATGTGTCAAGACGAGTGTGACTTTTTGAACCACACAGCTGGGAGAACAAACCACCTTTTCGCATTGAAGTCCTGCTTGTTTCCGTTTGTCATTCGGTGCTAAAATTTATTATATGTCCCTTGCAATATTTGCTCTGCTAGTCTCATTATTAAAAATCAGGAAAACATATCTACACCATATTAAGTGGCACTTACCTCAGCCTTCAAAAAATATCTCCCCTGAAACCTCTAACCATCAAAAAAGGAATCAATCATGCCCCATATATAGGTAAAATCAATTATATGAATATTTGCCATAGGTAGCACTCTCCAGAGAGAGATGTGATGGTCGCAGAGCTCTTTTAAAGAGTCCCAGGTTCTATTATAAGGATCACAGATTTTCTAAGTGAACTGAGACGTTTTGCAAAAGAAGGTGATTAATAGATACTAAGGTGGCTTAATCTCAGGCAGTGGCTTTCAGGTAAATAAACACTTTATTATACTCGTTTTATAGTTTAGGAAAATGCCTTGTTGAGGGTTACCCCCTTGGTCTGCTAAAGCCTGGTTTTATATTTGGAGTCCAGAGCCTACATTCAGAGATATCTCAGAAAGGGAAAATTCCAAATGCTTAATGTGTTTAGCACTAGTCTTATTTTTTAAGGAGAAAGAAAAGCAATTTTGTGTGGTGGTCTTTTAGGGGAAAGGTATGGAAGATATGGATGTAGAGTGTTAGTGACCAGAGAGTATTTTGAAAGCAGTAAAGGAATAAATTGCCTACGTGCAGAATTCATCCTGGCACAACTTGCAAACAATTACATTGACTTGTTGCCGAAAGATGAAAAATCACTTAAAATCTGCTGTGTTTCAGAAGTAATTTCCAAAGTAAAAATATCACCTTTCTAAATATTTGTCATTTATTACTCAAACACATTACTCAATAACTAGATGTTACTGTGTATATTTACACACAAAATTTAGCACATTGACTGACTTTTCATTTTACCTCCAGATGTTTTGGTATCATGTATATATACGGCCTTAAGATGTTTTCAGTTAAATGTCTTAGATGCATCACTGAAATGCTATGTGTGAAATAGTAGCACATTTCAAGAGTTGGCTTTGTAACAAAACACATTTTGATCTTGGGCCTCTTCTTAGAAAAACAGATTCTTTTTAAAGCCATCACAATATGAAATAAAATCCAAATCTAAATAGTGGTACTTAATTTCCTGATGTGGTTGAAGTTTCTCTAATTTTGAGGGTGAGATAAGTCAAGAAATGGCTATCAAGTGCATAGGCATCATTTTTGTTTGGGGCAGAATTTGGGGAGGGCAAAATGCTAGAAACTACACCTTCTGGAAGGTTAAGGGTCGTTTAGCTCGCTCGTCAAACGCTTGCCTTTTTTTTTTTTTTGGAAATTTCCAAGGATGAGACCTACTCACCTTTTTTTTTTTTTCTTTTTCTTGTTTTTTTTTTTTTTAAGGCTTAGTCTAGAATTCTAGAGGCGTATTCTTACAGGAATATTTTTAGGTTTACTAGTTTGGTCTTTAAGTTTCTCTGCCTATGGCTGGTGACAGTCTGTGGAATGAGTGAATTACAAGTGTTCCTAAAAATTCTTCTGTCATCTTCTAGCTCTCTGAAGCAAAAGAGGCAAACACATATTTTCCTTTTTTCCATGACCATGGTATATGTTAGTGACTTTTATGTTCTTCCTATCACTGGTGTTGGCCTTTGCCTTTCCTATCCTTCTATAAGGAAATTTAGGTATCCAAAAGAGAGTTCTTCATAACCTAAGATGTGAATTTCCCTCCAAGCAATTAATTGTAAAAATCTTTGGATAGCTTCATTGGAATTTCTTGATTATTTCCAGGATAAACTACTTTAGGCCAAATTCAGCCCTCCCATAACCAACACAAAATCATCACTGACAGTCATAGGAGTTTATATAAATGTCCAGGAAGAAATCTGGCCTTCTGTGAAGAATGGAAAGAAATTGTGTAGCATGAGTGTTTTAAGTTTTGAGTACTTTGGCAAAACACTCAGCTTCATCTGAAAGAACCCTGAAGGAAGTACAGCTTAGATTCTCTTATTTACCTGAGGCCTTAGGCTAAGTTGAACTAGCCCCCTTCCTCCAGTTCTAACCTCTTCCCTCTCAGCAACCCTACAGCCAGGATTAAAGGATTTTACAAATGAATTCCCAGCTTTCCTAGACATGCTATCTTTAGGATCAGTAGGCAAAACTGCTTCATTTGATTTGTGATCTAAAGGTTTTTATTCAGTATGGAGACATCTGAATGGATTTTCGCAGACAGATTTTGGAGGTGAACATTTTGTCAATGAGAAGTACATTTAATTTGTAGTGATTGAAAAATGATTGTGAGCACTTCGGAAAGGAAAGTCCTGATATAGCGTAAACACCGAGAGCCTGTACACAACGTGCCCGAAGATCACGTGTGCTAGGTACTTGTAAACTCTCTTTGACAAGGTCCAGCACTTTAATTGATTCACTGGTGAGCTAATCTAGGTGAAGTCTTAAAATTCCATGCAGCTGAAATTGACTATTAACCTTTCAAAAATTTGCGATCTCATATTGAAACTCCAAAAGGAATGCAGAAGAATATAGTTTTTAAACTAGAGGATAAAATTGCAGAATATCGCAGTAAATTAACTTTAGGGATACACTGAGTGAGAGTACTACACCCTTGGGGGATTTTAGAGACATTCAGTTATGCATTTGGCCTCATAAAACCCTAGGGCTGTGATGATTACATGATAGAAACACCCTCTGTTAAGCATTACCAAGTGTACAGCCTGGATGATTTTCTTAGGAGGGGGGACGCAAAAACAAGTGTAGTTTCCTGTTTCTGGGGTTCGCACATGAACTGTTGTGTTTTCAGTCAGATTTCCAGTAGCAAATGGGCCATGCTACTTCTTGAAGAATGCTAATGCCAGCTTAAGGGATGGGTATTTTTGGGTAACTGAAATCTGATTTTCAGTTAGTTTGCTTTGATTTTTATACCAGCTACTTCCCATATTCAGAACTTTTAAGAAATTTGTTATGTGATTAGATAGTGTTTAATGTTCCTTCTAAGTAAAACAGAAAAACAAACATGTATGCTTAAAAACTGTATATTCATATTTCTCACCCCTATCCTCCATAAATACTATTCTGCCTAAAATGTGCCTGAAAAACAACATGTGCTCACAATGAGTTCATCCATTCATTCAACCATTCAATGAATGAATGGTGTCTGTAACACACAAGGCATCAAGCAAGTGCAGAGAACAGAGGCTAGTCCCTACCATGCAGAATATACAATCTGCTTGGGAAAAGTGTTGAATTTAGACACAGAGTGACTCAAAGCTGAGTAGCTGAATGGGAGGTGAAAGGTGTGAGCAGAGATTTGTCTCTGCTTCTTAATAAGCACATGTGTTTTTTGAAATATTTTTTGGTTGAAAAAAATTTTGAGTATTCCACCCTTATCTGCTCAAATCCTCTAGAAGGTTCAAGTCCCAGAAAGAATAAAAAAGTCAAGAGAGGGGTGCCTGGGTGGCTCAGTCAGTTAAGTGTCTGCCTTTAGCTCAGGTCATGATCGCACAGTTCATGAGTTCAAGCCCCACATGGGACTCTCTGCTGTCTGCTCAGAGCCTACTTCAGATCCTCTGTCCCCCACCTCCTCTCTGCCCCTTTCCCCCCATCTCAAAAATAAATAAAAACATAAAGAAAATTGTTACCAAAAAAAAAAAAATGTCAAGAGGGCCCTATGGCTGCTTCCTCCTTTCTCCTGGAGACAAAATCTGATTCTGGAGGGACAGGCAGGGTTGTGACAGGATATGGATGGACACCGCAAAGAGCAAAAAGACACCAGCCTGGGGCACTACATCCTAACCCATGACTGGCGTCCTCCAAAACTTTAGGCATGTTCCTTGACTTCTCTAGTCCTCATCCACAAAACAGGGACCAAAAAGAACAAACTTCTGACTAATTAAATGCAAGAAAAGGTGGGCAGGGACTTTGAAGACCAAGTGAGGGACTTGTGTGTGAGAGGACAGCCCATGGAGCTGCACGAAGGCAGGAGACTTACTTCGGAGCAGGACCCTGCCGAAGAGGCTGTGATCTCTGTCGAGGGTGTTGCAGTTCCAGCGGTGCTGGCGGAATTGGTGCTGACACTCTGCAGTCCACTCGGCCACGCCTAGGCCAATGGCACGCATCACATCTGGGTGTCGGTGGCACAGCTGCCGCTGGCGGCTCACCAGGCCTGGCACATTGTCACACATCACCCTGGAGGAGCCACCTGTAGCTCTCATGTACCTGAAAAGGACCAACACAGAGGAGGAAAAGCCATAATCAGCGAGGGCTGGTGCCAAGTTTCCCAGGAGACTAAAGAGTTCAAAGGAGGGCTCAAATACGAATTCCTTATCCTTTTGGGGATATCAGAAAGCAAGAAGGGACACAGCAGGCATGGAGAGTGATCCGGTAGAAGCCGCCCCCAAAACAGAGCAATGACTGTGTGTCTTAGACATGAAGCCAGGGCCACCTGATGGTGATCTGGCCAGGGTAGAAGAGTCAAGGTCTGCAGTCAGAGAATGGAGTGAAGGGGAGGGGCGGTGTGTTTTGGAGAGAACCCTTCAAAGGCTTTTCCCAAGAAGGCTCTGATCTCAGTGACCCAATATGTCTGAGGTTCCCTTTGGGGAAGTCGACTTTTTTTTAAACTTATTTTTTATTTATTATTTTTTTAATGTTTATTTTTGAGAGAGAGAGACTCAGAGCAAGACAGAGCGTGAACATGGGAGGGGCAGAGAAAGAGGGAGACACAGAATCTGAAGCAGGCTCCAGGCTCCGAGCTGTCAGCACAGAGCCTGATGCGGGACTTGAACTCAGGAACCGCGAGATCATGATCTGAGCCAAAGCCAGAGGCTTAACCGACTGAGCCACCCAGGTGCCCCTGGAGTCGACTTTTAGAAGCAGCTTGCTCCCATTTATCTGACCTAACATTTAAGTGTCTTTAGAAACTGTCTGTATCTGTCTAATCAACACCTGCTGGTATCTGATGTTCCACTCTCCTCTTAGACATGCACTTCTTTCCTTACCAAAGAATCCTTTAAATATTTCCATTTTTCCAGCTCTTTTTGGCTTTTATAGAGAACCTTTAGAAAAAATTCTTTCTATTGTTATTAAGGACACTAAATGTTTGGAAGAATCAAACAGTGTTATAGCTCCATAAAGTACTTTTGAAAAGAAACTTTAACAAAAAATTACATCATCATCTCTACCCAGATGTTCTCTATTAGTTGTGAAATGTTTAGAAAGGTACCTTTTTATATAACCCAAGCTGCCATAGGTGTCTTTTGAAGCGATCAAACAAGAGAATGTCTTTTTCTTGTATTTTCATTATTTTATATGATCATAAAATCGTTACAGCTGTGACTTCCAAAAAATATATTTAAGTGACAGCTGAGAGACAATGTGACAAAAAGCCTGAGCAATAAATAATGTTTATATGCCCATGGAAACAGAAATAGTCATTTTATTGAAAAATGGTCACTCTGATAAATCAATCTTTGATCCTATGTCAGCAATGTCAAGGCTAAACGCCTTTCTGTTCAAAGCGGCTTAGGAAGGAATTGAACCCCTCTTCCCATCAACGCTTTGCCTTGCTCCTTTGAAGAGCTCAGGGTCTTCCTAAAGTTCCCTGCTCTAGTCTTCAATTTGGCTAAGACTTCTTACTTTGGCCAGATTCTTTAAAAAAGAGCCCACTATAATGGGTCCTTCTAAATTAGTATTTTAGTATCTGTTCTGAAACTTGTAGGTTCAAGGACATTACAGACCTTAACAACTCCACCTCTTTTCAAGATCAGAAGGAAGGGAAATGGAGTGAATCTTCCTTTGGAACTTTGAAGGACGCTAGGACCTGTTACATATCGACATTCTGCCCCTCCTTTGCTATGCACAATAACTAAATAACAGACCATGCAAAGGACAGCAAAGTTACTCTTTGGGGGTGATTATGAGTTTGAACAGGGTAGCATCTTAGAGCCCCCTGGGGCTGGATCTTCGCGTTAAGGTGGTAGTCTCTACCTGCAGGCAAGGCGTTCTTCCGCCCCACGGGGTGAAGCATTAGGAATGTGGAAGGACGGGAAATAATGCAAAATCATACGCGTTGGGTTGTGTAGCTCTTGACTGCCAGAATTGGCCCATCGGTTTATCTTGAGGCTATTTGGAGGGGGTGGGGGAGACGGTTGTAGTTTTCAAGGTGAATTTTCACACACACACACACACACACACACACACGCGCGCGCGCGCACACACACACACACACACACACACGCCTGTGCAACAGAGCTAGAGACCCGGCCAGCGTGTCTCTACGGGATAAGAAATTGGCTGATTTTGCTGTCGCTCAGCTGGATCCAAATCAACCAAACATCCGAGCTCTCATTTGAGGGAAATTGTGGGTTATTTTTTGGAGTTGTCAAAGCTGGAATGTCTTCCGAGGAAAAGCAAAGGAAGGGGCTGAGGCTGGGGCGGTGCGAGAGGACAGCAGCTGGGGTTTGGACGGGAATCTCGATGGCTGTGGCCGCGGGGAAGCGCCACCGGCAAAGGTCTCTGTGGCTAGTTGCGTTCCCGACTCCCGTCTCCAAAATCCCCCTGCACCCATACGCGTGGACTTACCACCATGAAGAGCTGACCTCAGGGGTGAGCCAGGTCAAGAGCAGGGGGAGCCAGGGCCAGATTCCACCGAGAGGGGCGTTCATATTAACCCCCTTGCGTCCGCATCAGGTCAGACTCCGTGTGCGGGCGCCATGCGTGCCCCGAGCAGAAGCGCTCAGCGCCGGGAGCGCCTCGTCACGGCCGCAGGCGCCTCGCCGCGCCCCCGCCCCCCGCGCGTCTGCGGCGAGTGGCGAGACTCGCTGATAAAGTTTCAAACCACCAGCGGGGCGAGCGATAAAGGCCAGCCCTGGCCGCCTCGCCCACAGCCCAATTCCCCAGGCGCTGCGAGCTCGGGCAGCCCGAGAGCTCTCGAGCTCTGCGCGCCTCCCGCGCGCCCCAGTCCGTTCGGCTCCCCGCCTGCCGGGAGCAGCCGAGGGAGGGGGTGCGGCGCCGGGTGGGGCGGGGGGCGCGGGTTTTACACAAGGGTGGATGCAATGATGGCAAGAGGTGTCTGGAGATGAGGTGAGGCGGGGAAGGAGGAGCACCTCTGCGTGGCCTTGGGCACCCGCGGAGGGAGGCACCTTTCGGGAAGCTCCTGGTCAGAGCATCAGTGGGGCTCCTGCCACAGGACCGGTGCTCCAGATAGGCGGATAGGCGAGGCTACCCTCCGGCACACAGAAGTCTCCGAGAGTGCAATGTGGGAAAATGAAGGAGAGGATGAGGAGATAACTGTGTACAGGATGCAAAAATCCAGGGATGATTTTCAACTCATTGCTCCGCTTCTCTCCCAAAGCCAAAAGGAAGAGCGAGTAGAGATTTGGGGCTGCCGAGTAGTTGCCGGGCAAGGTTGGGGAGGGCGGGGCCAGGCCTCAGGGAAATGAAGACCTGTGGCCTTGATTCCTCAGAGCTGGGCTTATATACAGAGCTCGCAGGGTGGGGAGCCGGGAGTCCATGACCCTCCGGACCTCACCCAGGCAACCTCAGCCAAAGTGTCTGGGGAAGATGCGGTTTTTACGCACACTCAGTTCCTCCCCGGCGCAATGGAGCGCACAAGATCACATAGGGAGGAACCAAGGCAGCGCAGAGCTGCCGGGGGTCTGCGCTCCAACGCGGGTCACGCCTTTGCGCCTTGCGGGGGTAAGAGGACCCTGGGTCCTGGATCTGGGCCCCCGCACAGAGCCAAGAGAGGCTCAAGCTCGCGGGTGGAGCATCTTAAGCAGCAACTGGCTTGTAGCCCCGCCGTTTATCACCGGAAAGGAAGGAAGACCAGGAACTCGTGGCGGCCGTGAACTGTTCCATTGCTCTCTTCCTGGGGTGGAGGGACCCGCCGCCCGCCAGGGGAGCGTGCCTCGGGGAATGGGGAATGTGTGTGCGTGTTGAGGGTGGGGGTGGGCGCTGCATTGTTCGCAGGGCGAGGAGGGGTGGCCGTTCAGATAGGAAGGACGGGCTCTTCCCCCCCCCCACCCTCCCCCCCCCCCCCCCCCCCAGGGCCTGGACTAGCCGGAGCATCAGCCCTTGCTGGGCGCGAGCGCGGTGAGAGGCTGGATGGGGCCAAACTCAGAAACGCCAAAAACCTGAAAGATGCTGTCATCGCCACCCCCATCCCCCCAGCCGGTCCCTGGCAGGTCCAGCCCCTCCCAGCCTGACCCAGATACATCCCTGTTTGGGTCCGGAAAGGGAGGGGAGGGAAACAAGCACCGCGCCACCCACGACTCGGGAAGAGCAGGGCTCTGCGCCAGGGCCGCTCCATATCGCTGGGCCGCGACCCAGGGGAAGTTCTGGTCGGTCTGTGCCGGTCGTGAGGGAGGGGTGAGGAGGGCGCGGGGCAGGAGAGGGTGGGGGTTGCATTTCTACTCACAGCGTGTGCTCACGCTGGTGGTGGCGTGTAAAGCAGGGTGAGTGATGTGATAGGCACCGAACAGCAAGAAATATTCTCATTTACCTCTTTGCTTATGCTCACAAACCTCTTTCCTGGATGAAGTAGAAGAATAAGCTACAATTTACTTCCACTCTACTATGTCCTGTCTCTTATGGTAAATCCAGACACTTGGGACATGTGGGAAAAATGAGTGGCCCCAGAGGAACCATAAGTTGCCCAAATTTCACTTTTGCCGGCAAATAACATAGGGGTGTGGATGTGGATGTTGGGAAAGGTAGGCAGCTGTATGCTTCTGTCATGGACTATAAGACCTGAAACTACCCAAAAAAGCTCGTCAATCTTCAAGTTCCACCCACCTCAGCACCTCCTGTGCTCTCAGCTAAGGGGAGTTAGAAATACAAGGAGTGTGGCCATCAGTTTAGAGGCCCTTCCTCTCCACCCGGGGAATTATTGAGTGGCCAGGACATCTGCCCTTCAGTTGTTGGTGAGGCCATTGGAATGACCTAAACCTGAAACAGACCTCCTGGAAAAAGAACGGACCATCCCCAAAACTAATTAAATCCACTTGAAAGGACTTCATCCTGGGGCAGGAGAAGTACCACATGACTTGCAGAACAGGAATCAGCCTTGGGTAAAAGGCAAAAGCTGAAAAGTTCAAGAGAAGCTAAATCCAGATGTGAAAAAAAGGTCCACCCAAACACCCCTTCCTGACCTGTCTGGAGGCAGTCTGGACCAGATGACTTGTCTCTTCCAGATCTGTGATTATATTTCCCTTCATTCTCCACCCCTATTCACTTATGACCCATTATTAGCCTGTGCAACTCTTCGTCTTGCATAGCAGGTCTGACTTTCCTCAGTCCTCATCTGTACCTGTCCTTCAGATGGACCCTTCACTTTGAAGACAGTGTGTTCAACTACTAGAGGAAGTTGGGAAATGCTCAAGAAAGTTAAGAGGAAAGAAAGTTATTGCAATTCTCATTTCTCTTGCAATAAAAACTACCACCCTAAAGAAGAGTTAATAAATAATGAAGTAAATTGCATATGACTTTAGCTATGCTATAGCAGATGATGAGGTAAAGAAAGGCAGGGTTCAGAGTGCCACTCCATCTATAGATGTCTGATTTTTTTTTATTCAATGAGAAATTTCAGAATTGACTGTAAAATTTATTTACAGTATACAGAACCAGATTCTCTTTCTGGAGATTAATGTTAGTTTGCTTATAACTTCAATATAGCATTGTAGCCAAATGAGTCAGTCTATTTTCTCAGTTAGATCCATTGTTTGTCTAATCTCCCAGGGCAGAGAGAGAACTAATTTACTACCAGACCATCTCCACCCTCTAAAAATGGAGAGTTACTTCTTCAACCAAATAGTCATTTGTGTTTCAGTCTGAACTGGCTTCTTCCTAAGGCAGTGACTCCTAATTTAGCTACTCACTAACCAATGATTCAAAGGTCTAGTATCTCCAACTTAGATTCAGTGACCTTAAGAGAGAACATTTTGTATTAACAGGATGGGTCAAGATGGAAAAGAAAAAATACATCTTTTTATTTTCTAAATCTATGAGTATCATATACATTACAACATAGATTACATATAAAATAACAACATAGAATATTTATAATTATAATCTTTTTTTACTTTATAAATCTATACAACTAACAGTGTCACATACGTAACATTAGTTGTTTGAAATTTTAAGTTTGTTTTCAATGCACTTAAAAACATTGTCCCTTGGGGCGCCTGGGTGGCTCAGTCCGTTAAGCGGCCGACTTTGGCTCAGGTCATGATCTCGCGGTTCATGAGTTCAAGCCCCGTGTCAGGCTCTGTGCTGATGGCTCAGAGCCTGGAGCCTGTTTCGGATTCTGTGTCTCCCTCTCTCTGACTCTCCCCGTTCATGCTCTGTCTCTCTCTGTCTCAAAAATAAATAAACGTTAAAAAAAAAACAAAAAACAAAAAACATTGTCCCTTTTCCTCTTTAGTCAGTCCTAAAAAATTTTATTAAGTGCATTCTTACCTATTCTTTGTCAGAAATTCCTCTTAGAAAAAGTTAAAACTATCAGTGATTTAAATCTCAGTATGTATTTAAATGTGCACCAAAGACTTGCTTCTAGCATGGGATGTTCCATGACTATCCCATAATTGTCCTGGTTTTTCTGCCGAAAGGCACTTTTTTTCTGAGGTGCAAGAAAGCGGAACCCATGTCTTAGGGAGAAATTAGAGTTTTGAGTTGTTGAAGCAGCTGAAATTGGTGGGGTAGCATATCTGTAAGTAGGTAGCTGTGAAAAAGGGAACCCTAAAAGTCTACATGAAGACTCACCATGGGTCCTTGGCTAAAAGCTGAGCTGAATATAGACATATTAAGATTCTGCATAGCCTAGTAGAGATTGCCTACTGCATATCACACAATGTTGAGAGACATTCAAGTTCCATCTCAGTGGGGTGGAGAACATCATTAAGCTTTTCAGCCATTCACTTTAGATGTTAGAAAGATCATCTCTTTAATGTAAGCGGCACACCTTTGTGTAGAAGTATGATTTAGGTCAAAGATTCAAAACTTTGTTTCCCCACCTCACATACTCAAAGAACAAAAACAAGATAGGCCAAAGGAAATTTACAAGAATAAAACCAACACTCATTAAAGGAAGACAACATAATCCAACACCCATTAAAGGAAGACCATATTGTAGAATTTACAATGTTGTGCATATAATAAAAAAAATAGGAAAGTGAAAAACCAAGAAAATGTGACTTATACTCAAGAAAAAGAAGTCAAAAGAAACTGACTCTGAGATGATCCCGATGTAGGAACGGGTGGGAAAAAATGTTTTAATAGCTTATAGTTATGTTCAAGCATTTAAGGGAAAACATGATTACAATGAACAAATAGATGGATAATCTCAGTAGATAAATGAAAGCCATCAGAAACAAATGAAAATCTAGAACCAAAAAGTATAATGTCTGAAATGAAAAACTCACTGAATGGGCATAACAATAGGATGGAGTTGGCAGGAGAAAGGGATGATAAACATAAAGATAGAACTTATCTGAGGAACAGAGAGAAAAGATACTGGAAGTTAAAGAAATGTAAACTCAGGTATCTGTAGCACAATATCATGTAGTCTAATATATGTGCAAGGGGAGTTCCAAAAAGAAAGAAGAGAGGAAATGTGAAATTACATACATGTACATGAAAAGACACTGAATCAGATTTGTCCAATAGGATAGAACACAAGAGGGTCAGAAAACCCCAAGCAGAATAAATACGAAGCATATCACACCTATATACATTATGATCAAACTGTTTAAAACCAAATATGGGAAAAAAATCTCTAAAGCAGCCAAAGGCAATAGATACATTAAATACTAGTGGACAAGAATCTGAATTACAGCTAACTTTTCATTAGCGATAATTGGAGTCAGGAGTCAAAAAACCCACAAGTTTTTAAAAATGCTTAAAGAAAAGAATCTAGTCCACACAGAATTCTATAATAAGTGAAAAATATCCTTCAAAATTGAAAGAGGAGCTGTTCTTTGTTTCTTCTTCTTCCCCTTGCCTTGGGAATAAGGATTACACTCCATGAATAAGGGCAAAACTGACACAGAGTGACACCAATAAAGTCTAAAACCAACTCTTTTTTTTTTTTATTTTTTTGAACGTTTATTTATTTTTGAGAGAGAGGAAGAGACAGAGAATGAGCGGGGGAGGGGCAGAGAGAGAGGGAGACACAGAATCTGAAGCAGGCTCTAGTCTCCGGGCTGTCAGCACAGAGCCCCACGCGGGGCTCGAACTCATGAGCCGTGCGATCATGACCTGAGCCAAAGTCAGACGCTCAACCGACTGAGCCACACAGGTGCCCCTAAAACCAACTCTTGACAGGATCAAAGTGAGTCATAAGAAAACTCAACTCTCCCTGAAAGAACATAGTATCATTCAGGGTCTCTATACATTTTCATCCATCATATCCAGCATCAAACCTAAAAATTGAAACCCAACAAGCAAATCAACAGAAAACAGACCCACAAGTAATTTAGAATTTTGATATGAGTTAAAAAATAACTTTTAAGAGTTCAAAAAATAACATAATTTTAACAGAGACTTGAAACTCATATAGAAAACTTAAATAAAAATCCTAGAACTGAGGGAGGGGAAGAGAACGTGTGACTGAAATTAAGAATTAGATAGATGGTTTAAGGAACTACCTAGAATCAACAGCACAGTGGACTAGTAAACAGGAAGAGGAATCAATAAAAAATATCCAGATAATGCACAGAATTAAAAGGATCTAAGATATAGGGACACTTGGGTGGCTCAGTCCGTTAAGCATCCGACTTCAGCTCAGATCATGATCTCGCAGTCCGTGGGTCCCAGCCCCACATCAAGCTCTGTGCTGACAGCTCAGAGCCTGGAGCCTGCTTCAGATTCTGTGTCTCCCTCTCTTTCTGACCCTCTCTTGCTCATGTGCTCTCTCTCTCTCTCTCTCAAAAAACAAGCAAAAAAAAAAAACCCATTAAAATACATTTAAAAAGATATAAAATACAGAAAAGAAAATAAGATATAGAGTGAAAATGTCTACCCAGGAGATCTGGAAAAAGAGGAGAGAGAGAATGGGACTAAAGAAATATTTCTGAGAATTTTCCAAAATGATGGAAGAAAGAAACCCACATATTCAAGAAATCTACAAACGTGAAGTAGAACAAACACAGGCAAAAAACCATTCTTAGGCACATCACACTTAAGTTGCTGACAAAGACAAGGAGAAAATATTAAAGCTGCATGAAAAGACAGACACAGTAGCTTCGTGGGAGAAACCATAAGCTATGGTTGGCTTTTCAACAGAAACTATTGAAATCAGAAGACAGTGGAATGACATTAAAAAAAAAAAAGAGGGGTGGTGGGTGGGACTGCTGATCAGGAATTCTATAATCATTGTAAGGATCCTTCAAAAATGAAGACAAGGGTGCCTGAGTGGCTCAGTTGGTTAAGCATCCAACTTGGAGTCAGGTCATGCATGATCTTGCAGTTCACGAATTCGAGTTCCGCATCAGGTTCTGTGCTGACAGCTCAGAGCCCAGAGCCTGCTTCAGATTCTGTGTCTCCCTCTCTCTGCCCCTCCCCAGCTCATGCTCTGTCTCTCTCTCTCAAAAATAAATAAACATTTAAAAAAATGAAGACAAAACCAAGATGCTTTCAAACAAAAGCTAAGAAAATAAGTACTAAGCCAGTTCTTTAGACTGAAGGAAAATTATATACCACATATTACGGAATTTCAGGAAAGAATAGACACTGGGAAGAGTAAATCTGTGGGAAAACATAAGATAGTATTAACTACTAAAACAGTTAGGAAATGATTATAATATCTTGTGAGGCTTAAAACATGTGGAAGGAAAATGTATGACATCACTAGCACAAAAAGCAGGCGGGGGTACTCTGATTCTAGGTAAGATGGAGTAAGTACACCTGGCCTCTCCCACTGAATACAGAGATAAAACTTGGAAAGAATGCATAGAGAAGCTATTTGAGGACCATGAAAAGTAAATGGTACTAGGTGGATTAAAGAAAACTGAAATTTTAAGTACTAACAAGTTAGGATGAATTTCTTATTTTGTATTTCCTCTGGTATCCTGCAGGCTGGACCCAAGGTAGTCAAATACTTGAAGTGGGTACCTTGCATTGATAGACAGACCTACAGGTGAAGTCTCCAGAGAAGCCCTCAGGTTTTGATTCAAGGAGCATGAAAGAGACTCTCGTAACATACCAGAGAGAGTGGAGGAAATCCCCTCCGTGCCATCACCCAACCCCATTTCTCTTACACCTGGCAGTAGTGATAGTGGCAACAATGAGAGACCATATGTGTCTGAAACTCTAAGAGATGGGAAAAATCCTCTCCAAAAAGAGTAGCTGTGGTCTCAAGAAAGCAGGACAAAATTCCATTGCCTTCTCCCCCCCCCACCCCCAACTTTTTCTTTCTCTTCTGCTGTGTGGCTCCAGAAATGGTTAGTCACAGAATGTAAGTGGCAGAGTGAGGTAACTAAAGCCATAGTTCCTGCCCAGAGGACCAAGAAGGGGATTCTTTGAGAAACAGAAAATAACTGGTAAGTCAGGGAGAATGAAGAACTTGGGAAAGTGATCCTGTAACATTATATGTGAACTCCTGTGCCTACTTCCTAAGCTGTGTACATGTGAATCTGACTCTAAAGACTTTGAGACAGACCACCTCCCAGGTCCCAGACAAACCATCTTACACACATGAGAAGGGCATGAATGGCATTGCAAAAGCTTTGAAAATTAAGATAACATTAGAACATGAAGCCACAGAAAGTTGGGCAGAATTTTTAGCCTGAACACAACTGGGTTGATTGTATGCTAAAACAAGACTATCAACATCCTCCATAGAACTTTTTTTTTAAGTTTATTTATTTTTGAGTGAGTACAGATGTGCACGTGTGAGTCGGGGAGAGGCAGAGAGAATGAGAGAGAGAAACCCAAGCCGGCTCTGCACTGTCAGTGCAAAGCCTGATATGGGGCTTGATCCCACGAACCCTGAGATCATGACCTGAGCTGAAATCAAGAGTTGGATGCTTAACCGACCAAGCCACCCAGTGCCCCCATAAGACTTAATCTAGACCCAGAGTCTCTTAACAATCTATTCAAAATATCCAGGATACAATCAAAATTGCTTGGCATGCAAAGAACCAGGCAAATTCCAAATCATATAGGAAAAGGTAATCTATAGACACTAATTCCTAGGTGACACAGATGTTGAAGTTATCAAAGACTTTCAAAGCAAGTATTATGAAAATTCTCCAAGAAGTAAGGATGAATACTTTTGAAACAAATGGATAATAGAAAATAGCAAAGAAACAGAAAACAGAGGAACCACACAGAAGTTTTAGAACTGAAAAATGTATACACTATCTTTCACAGTGATATAGTGAAATATCTATCTCACTAGACAAGACCAAGAGCAAAATGGAGATGAAAGTGTGAGTGAATGTGAAGACGGATCAATAGAATTACTCAGACCTAAAAAACAGAAGGAAACAAAGACTGAACAGAAATAAAGCCTCAAGGATCTGTGGAACAATTCCACAAGGTGTAACGTGTCATGGAATTCTAGAAGGAGATGAGAAACATCCCATTGCAACAAAAAATATTTGCGAAAATAATGGCTAAAAACTTCCTAAATTTTGTCAAAGGTATAAACCTAGAGATTCTAAAAGCTCAGCAAACCCCACACAGGATAAACTTAAAGACACCCATGCCAAGACACATCAGAATGAAACTGCTGAAAGCTAAGGGCAAAGATAAAATCTTAAAAGCTGACAGAAACAAATGATGCATTACTTAAGAGGAACAAAGGAAAATGATGATTTGAATGAAAATAGATTTCTCATCAGAAATTATGAAAGCAGAAGGGAATTAAACAATATATTTTTAAAGCTCTGAAAAAAATAACCCTCAGCCCAGAATTCTTTTTTCTTTTTCTTTTCTTTCTTTTTTTTTTTAAATAGGCTTCATGCCCAGTGCAGAGGCCAACATGGGTTCATGACCCTGAGATCAAGACCTGAGGTGAGATTGAGAGTCAAATGCTTAACTGACTGAGCCACCCAGGTGCCCCAGCCCAGAATTCTATATACAATGGAAATATCCTTTATGAATAAAAGGGAAATAAAGACACTCTCAGAGGAAAGGAAACAAAGAATTTATCATCAGCAGACCTGTTCTAAAATGAATGCTAAGAGAATTTCTTAAGACAAAAAGGAAATGATAAAAGAAGGAAACTTGAAAAATTTGGAATGCAGGAAAGGCAAGAGAAATGGTAAATAGCTAGGTAAATATAAACTTCTACTTCTCTCCAGTTATTTAAAACATGTTTGATAGTTGAAGGCAAAAACAGGTCACAGTCTGATAGTGTTTTCATTGTATGTAGATGTAATGCATAAGAATCTACAATATCAAGTGGGGAGGGTAAAGCGACATTTATATGGTGATAACTTTCTACATTCCACTTGAAGTTAGAAAATGTTTACTTTAGAATCAGCTGTAAAAAGTTATGCATATATAACATAATCCCCCAAACAATGACTATACAAAGAGATACAGCAAAGAACAAAAAAAATTAAACTTCAAATAATACAAAAGAAGGTAAGAAAGAGGACTAGAGCAATGAAAAACAAAAGTAGGAGACAAAATAAATGGTAGACCCAAATCAAGACATATCAATAATTATATAAAATATATATGGTCCCAACACAAAAATTTAAAAACAAAGATTGAATATATAAAAACCGAAGACCCAACTATGTGCTATCTATAAGAAACTCACTTCAAATATAATAATGCAGGTAGACAAAAAAGGAGGATAGAAGAAGATACATCGCATAAACACTAAGTAAAAGAAAGCTGGGTTGATATGTCAATATCAGAGTAGGTTTCTGAGCAAAAATATTTACCTGGATAATGAGGGACATGACATAATTATGAGGGCCAATATACCAAGAAGAAATACAGTACTAAATGTTTACGCACCAAATAATAGGCTTTCAAACTATATGAAGGAAAAATTTACTGAACTGTAAGAAAAAACAGACAAATTAAAAATTATAGTTGATAGCAACATTCCACTCTCAGTAGTTGATAGAATGAGCAGACAGAAAATTACCAAGATATAGAACGCAGCAATACCTTCAACCAACTGAATTTAGTTTTTTATAGAATGTCACTCTACAATAGCAGAATATACATTCTTTTCAAGTGAACATGAAACATTCACTAAGAGAGATGGTATGGTGGGTAATATACATTGACAAATTAAAAGAAGTGAAATTATACAAAATTCCTTTTTAAAAAAAATTTATTTTGAGAGAGAGAAGGAGCATGAGCAGGGGAGGGGCAGAGGGGGAGAGAGAGAATCCCAAGCAGGTTTCACACTGTTAGCACAGAGCCTGATGTGGGGCTCAATCCCATGAACTGTGGGATCATGACCTGAGCCAAAACCAAGAGTCAGATGCTTAACCAACTGGGCCATCCATCCGCCCCAAATTATGCTACTTGATTGAAATGGAATGCAATGGAAAGTCAGTAAGAGAAAGAAATCAAGAAAATCTCCAAGCTTTTGGAAATTAAGCAACATACGTCTAAATAATGTGTGGGTCAAGGAAGTGTCAAAGGATATTTCAAAATATTTTGAACTGAATAAAAATACATTATTACGAAACCATGTTTAATATTCTAAGTCAAGAATAAATAGTATAATCTTTAGGTTAACCAGTAAAGAAATAATACAATGAATAACTTTTCTAGTTATCTATTGCTATATAACAAAGTACCTTCCTCCCAAATTACTGCTTTTTAAAAAAATGCAATTTTTAAAAATTCAAGTATAATTAACATTCAGAGTTTCGTGGTTTCAGGTGTTCAGTATAGCGATTCAGTAATTCTACATGGTGCTTATCACAGTAAGTGTACTCTGATCTTCACTTATTTCACCCATCTCCTTGCCTTCCCCACCCCTTGCTCTGGCAACCACTGATTTGCTCTCTGTAGTTGTCTATATTTTTGTTTGTCTTTTTTTCCCTTTGTTTTGTTTCTTAAATTCCACATATGAGTGAAATCATATGGTATTTGTCTTTCTCTGACTTATTTCACTTATCATGATACTCTCTAAGTCCATCCATGTTGCTGCAAATGGCAGTATTTCATTCTTTTTTATGACTAATATTCCATCCAAATTACTGCTTTTTAAAAATCGAGACTTAACATGTAACTAATTTTAGGTGTACAACTTAATGATTGATGTATATATTGTGAAATGCCATAATAAGTTTAGTTAATGTCTATCACTACACATAGTTAAAATTATTTTTCTTTCTTGTGATAAGAACTTTCAAGATTTACTATATAACAACTTTCAAATCTACAGTATTATATGGTTCATTATAGTCTCCATGCTGTATGCTACATCACTAAGACTTATTTATCTTATAACTGGGAGTTTGTACATTTTGACCACCTTCACCTGCTTCACCCACCCTGCATCCCATCACTGGCCACCACCAATCTGTTTGCTGTATCTGTGAGTCATTTAAAAAAATGTTGAGATTCCACACATACATAATGATACGGTATTTTCTTTGACTTACTTCACTTAGCATAATGCTCTTGAGGTCCTTCCATGTTTAAAAATAAGATTTCCTTATTTTGAAAGACTGAATAATATTCCATTACACACACACACACTTTTCTTTACTTATCTCCTAAGGGACACTTAGGTTGTTTCCACGTCTTGGGTATTGTGAATAATGCTACAATATACATGGGGATAAAGATATCTTTTTGAGATACTGATTTAATTTCCTTCAGATAAATGCCCAGAAGTGAAATTGCTGGATCATATGGTAGTTCTAATTTTATTTCTTTGAGGAACATCCGTACTGTTTTCCATAGTGGTGCTACCAGTTTACATTCCCCATAAATAGTGCACAAGGGTTCTCTTTTCTTCACATCCTTGTCCATGCTTATTTCTTGTCTTTTTTTGATAATAGCTATTATAATAGGTGTAAGGTAATATCTCACTATGGTTTTGATTTGCATTTCCCGCATTAGTGATATTGAGCACCTTGTCCTGTCCTGCTGGCCATCTGTAGGTTGTCTTTGGAATAATATATATTCAGGTATATTTTCTCATTTATTAATTGGGTTTTTTTCCTATTGAGTTGTATAAGTTCTTTATATATGTTTTGGATATTAATCCCTTATCAGATAAGTAATGTTCAAATATTTTCTCTCATTCTGTAAGTTGTCCTTTCACTTTATTGATGGTTTCTTTTGTTGTACAGAAGCTTCCTAGTTTGATGTAGTCCCACTTGTTTATTTTTGCTGTTGTTGTCTCTGCCTTTGTTGTCAAATCCAAAAAATCATTACCAAGACAGATGTCCAAGAGTTTACCACCCATGTTTTCTTCCAGGAGTTTTATGGTTTCTGGTCTTACATTCATGTCTTTAATCCATTTTGAGTTGATTTTTGTGAATAGTGCAAGATAATGGTGCAGTTTCACTGTTTTGTATGTGGCTGTCCAGTTTTTCCAATATCATTAACTGAAAAGACTATCCTTTCCCCAATGTATATTTCTGGCTCCTTTGTTGTAAATTAACTGGCCAAATATGTGTGGGCTTATTTTTGGGCCCTGTATTTGGCTTCATTGGTCTATGTGTTGGTTTATATACCAAAAATCATACTGTTTTGGTTATTATAGCTGTGTAATAGTTTGGCATATGGAAGTGTGAGGCCTCCAGCTTTGTTTCTCAAGATTGCTTTGGCTATTTAGGGTCTTTGTGGTTACATACAAATTTTAGGATTGTTCCATTTCTGTGAAAATGCCTTCAGAATTTTGAAAGGGATTGCACTGAATTTGTAGATTGCTTTGGTTTATATGGACATTTTAACAATGGTAATTCTTCTAATCCATGAGCATGAAATGTCTTTCCATTTATTGTGTCTTCTTCAATTTCTTTCATCAATGTCTTAGTTTTTGGTGTACATGTCTTTCACCTCTTTGGTTAAATTTATTTCTAGGTATTTTATTCTTTTTGATGCAATTGTACATATGATTATTCTCATAATCCTCTTCCTGATAGTTTATCAATAGTGTAGAAATGTAACTGACTTTTGTGTATTGATTTTCTATCTTGAAATTTTACTGAATTTTTTTCTAACATTTTTTGGTCAAGTCTTTAGGGTTTTCTATGTATAATATCATCTCATCTGCAAAAAGAGACAGTTATATTTCTTTCTTTCTGATTTGAATGACTTACTCCCTGCCCCCCCCCCCCCCGGCCTAATTGCTCTGGCTAGGACTGCCAGTACTATGTTGAATAAAAGTGGCAAGAGTGGGCATCTTTGTCATATTTCTGGTCTTGGAAGAAACCTTTCATTTTTTCACTGTTGAGTACAATCCTAGCTTAGGTCTTTGTTGTGTTGAGATACATTTCCTCTCTAGCCAGTCTGTTGAGAATTTTTATCAGGTATGGATGTTGAATTTTGTCAAATGCTTTTTCTGTATCTATTGAGATGATTATGTGATTTTTTACCCTTCCTTTTGTTAATGTGGTGTATCACATTGATTTGTGGATGTTGAAACATCCTTGCATCCTGGAATGAATCCCAGTTGATCATCCTGTAAGATCCTTTTAATATATTATTGTATACAGTTAGCTAATATTTTGTTGAGAATTTTTACATCTTTGTTTATCAGAGATATTGGTCTATAATTTCTTTTCTTGTAGTCACCTTGTCTAGTTTTGGTATCAGGGTAATAATGCTGGCTTCATAAGTTTAGTAATGTTCTCTTCTCTTCTATTTTTTGGAAGAGTTTGAGAAGGATTGATATTAATTAATCTTTAAATGTTTGGTAGAGGGGTACCTGGATGGCTCAGTCAGTTAAGCATCTGACTCTTGATTTCAGCTCAGGTCATGATCTTGGGGTTCTTGAGATCAAGCCTTGCATGGGGCTCTGTACTGTCAGCTCAGAGCCTGCTTAGGATTCTGTCTCTCCCTCTCTTTCTGCCCCTCCTTTGCTCATGTTTTCTCTCTCTCTCTCAAAAACAAATAAACATTAAAAAAAAAAGTTTGGTAGAATTCACCAGTGAAGCCATATGGTCCTATTTTTTCTTTCCTTTCTTTTCCTTTCCCTTCCTTCCCTTCCCTTCCCTTCCCTTCCCTTCCCTTCCCTTCCCTTCCCTTCCCTTC
>NC_064816.1:130374774-130463764 GCF_023721935.1 Panthera uncia
TCCCTTCCCTTCCCTTCCCTTCCCTTCCCTTCCCTTCCCTTCCCTTCTCTTCTCTTCTCTTCTCTTCTCTTCTCTTCTCTTCTTCTCTTTTCTTTTCTTTTCTTTCTGTGAGAGACAGAGAGGGATAGCACACATGAGCAGGGGAGGGGCAAAGGGAGAGGGAGAGAGAGAATCTTAATCTTAAGCAGACTCCATTCTCTTAATGGAGCAGAGCTCATTGGTGGTGGTGGTGAGGGGGGTTCAATCCCACCACAGTGAGATGATGACATGAGCTGAAATCAAGAGTTGGAGGCTTAGCCAACTGAGCCACCCAGGCACCCACATATGGTCCTGACTTTTGTTTGTTGTAAAGTTACTGATTCAGTCTCCTACCTAGTAATAGGTCTGATTGGATTTCCTCTTTTTGCTTGATTCAGTCTTAATATGTTGTGTTTCTAGGACTTCATCCATTTCTTCTAGGTTTTCCAATTTGTTGGTGTATAATTGTTCTTAGTAGTTCCATGAGCCTTTGTATTTCTGTGGTATCTGTTATAACATCTCTTTCATTTCTAATTTTGAGGCCACTCTCTTTTTTCTTGGTGAGTCTAAAGGTTGGTCAATTTTATTTATCCTTTTGAAGAACAAGCTCTTAATTTCATTGATCCTTTCTACTGTCATTTTAGTCTCTATTTCATTTATTTCCTGACCTTTGTTATTGCCTTCCTTTTATTAACTTTGGGCTTTGTTCTTCTTTTTCTAGCTCCTTGAAGTATAAGATTTGTTTCTTAATGTGTGAACTTCTGTTAGAACTGCTTTTGCTACATCCTATAAGTTTTTGTATTTCCATTGTTATCTGTCTCAAGATATTTTAAGATTTCTCTTTGATTTCTTCTTTGACCTATCATTTGTTCAGTAGGATGGTGTTTTACATCCACATATTTGTGGATTTTCTAGTTTTCCTATAGTAATTGATTTCTACTTAAAAAAATTTTTTTTTGCATCTATTTATTTTTGAGAGACACACACAGAGAGACAGCATGAGCAGGGGAGGGGCAGAGAGAGAGAGGGAGACACAGAACTTGAAGCAGGCTCCAGGTTCTGAGCTGTCATCACAGAGATTGATGCGGGGCTCGAACTCACAGACCGTGAGATCATGACCTGAGCCGAAGTCGGACGCTCAACCGACTGAACCACCCAGGTGCCCCTGATTTCTACTTTTATAACATTAGTGGTTTGAAAAACTTCTTGATATGATTTCTTCTTAAACTTATAAAGACTTGTTTTGTGGCCTAACATATGATCTGGAGAATTTTCACTGTGCATTGAAGAAGGATGTATATTCTGCTGCATTTGAGTAGAACATTCTGTAAATATTTTTTAAGTCCATCACTAGTAGTTAAAGAAGTACAAGATAGAACAGAAACAACTTTATTGAATCCATCAGTAGGAAAAAGTGTCAGTCAGTTAATATTAAGTATTGGTATGGCTTTGGGGTAGGTAATGGATGCTCATACACTGCTGAAAGTTCTGTAAATTAATATAGGCTCCTTGAAGAACAGTATAGGAGTGATACAGTAAGGCTCTCACCTGGAAACACATGGTGGGATAATTCAAGGAGGTTTGATTTATAGAGACTATTTTTGAAGGTGTAGGCAGAGGAACTGTTACCATCCTCCAACTGTAAGGCACGGGTATGAAAGTGAAGGTTCTTGGAACCCAGAAGGAATGAATCTTGTAGCGGTGCAATGCCCTTCAGTTGAAGGACACAGAGAGCAATGTTGCAGGGAGGAGAGCCATATGAATACATTCGTGAACCTTGTTCTACCTCAGGTATTCTGCTGGAGTTCCCCATCGGATAAACCCAATCAAGAAATAATTTAAAGGTCCTTTGATGTGGTTCATAGATTCAGCTTCCTAGGGTGGTCGAAGGTGAGAGAGGATCTGGAGGGGAAGGCAGAAATACCTGGCAACATCAATAGTTAATGATATTGAATACTTGTACCCTACAGCTATCTATTCCACTGCTAAATATAGCTAAAGAAACTTTGTCACATGTACATAAGGATACATGCACGAGTATGTACAGTATACTGTTGAGAAAAATAAAAAATAACTCAAAATTTTATCAGTGGAGGAACAGGTTGATAAAATGTGGGATGGACATATGATTATATATTATACAGCAGTTTAAAGGGATTAATTACATCTTCACTTTTTAACATGGATATATTGGAAAATAGTTTTGAGGGAAGAACCAAATTATAGAATGAGGAAACATAAGTATAACCCTGTATTAGTTGGGAATATTTTTGGCATCATTAGCATAGAACTCGACCACAGTGGTTTCATCACTGTGAGAAAATTAATGTGAGCAAAATAATCCCACATTGAAGAGTTAGACTATCCAGAGCTGGTGCAGCTGCTCCAGGATATGTACAAGGAGGGTTCTTTCACTGTTCTTAGTGTATGGACCCATCTTATGGCTTTTAGGTAATTTGTAGCAGCCACATATCTGTGTTAAAGATTACATCACTTCAGATTATTTAACAATTCAGTTAACTCAGATTTTCCAATGTCTTTAGTATTCGTTTGCAAGTAGACATGAAATGAATAAATATTTTTCAAGTCAGGTGAATTTAATGAATAAAAACCCAAGAAAGTGTGTATCTTTCAGGTGGATAAACTCTGGCACCCCTCGTGGTGTGTAAAATGTTTCAGGGAGATGAGGTCCTCTCTGACTTGAGAAGGTCAAAGTGTATTAGGTAGGTATCAAGACAGTAGTCTGACCACGACTGAGTCACGTACCTCTTTATACCACCCAGTCTTCATCTATGGAACAATAAGAATGCAAACTCCAATTCTCTCTAGTATCACAAAAGGGTTTAATAAGCTTGGCTTTATAGACAAGTGGTTTCTACTTCTGACTTGTGGCTGATTGCACCCCTCTGTATTTGAGCCTGGTGCCATCTGTTAAAGAGGGAAAGGGGAAACAGGGAGTCTTATCAGGTAACTTATTATCTGCAAGACCTAGTAACTGTTGTCTTGTGGATTGTGAATACATCTTTGTCAGGTTAGACAATTTAAGCATTTTTAGTTATGTATCACTACATGATAGAAAATATTTCTCTCAAACAAAAATATAGTCCTGGCAATTAGAAACAAAAAATGTAGCCCCGGCAATATAGTCCTGACATTTTTTTCTCGTGTAGAGTATCATTTTTGTATATGTAAGGCACTGCAATACATGCTTTAGATGAATAACCACAATTTATATCGGCTACCATTTTTTTAATGCATGTCACATACCAGATGTTGTAGAAAACCCTTTATATGCCTTAGTTCACTAAACCTTATCGGTTTAATTAAGTAGGTTTATTAAGAATACATTTTGTTAAATTAGCTAAATGACTGGCATATAGTAATTGCCCAATTAAAGATAATTTTTTAGTATTATTATTATTGTCATTCTCATATTGTAGACGAAGGGGCAGAGACTTGCAGGGCTTAGCTAGCCTTGTAAGAGCCACATAACTAGTAAGTGGAAGAGGTGAAACTGGAATTCAGGTCTTCCTGGCCACAAATCTGCATTAATTAGAATATTCAACAACCCCTTCTATGTCACTGCACTTAACACTCTTAACAACACCCCTAGCTCAGGATAATTTTTACTCTCCAAATTAGGAAACTAAGTTTCAGAGAAAAGAATTATTATTCATAATCATGTATTTCATGACTTCTGCAAGGCTCTGCTGGTGACAGCTGGGTTCCTTGGGAGGCAGATACTGCGGTGGAGATTAGTATACTGGACATTTCTTAGGGAGCGCTCCGTTTCTTAGGGAGCGCTCCGGACAGCAATACCTGTGCAAGGTAAGGGGGAAAGCAGGAGTGGGCAGAGGAAGAGATGGGCTGTGATACAGTCTTGGTGAAGGCCTCAGCCAGGCCCCTTTGGAGCTCTGAAGCAGAATGGTCTTCAGGGTTATTTTGAGTTGAGACAAGATTCCTTTAAACCCATAGGTTGATGAGCCATTCCTGGGAACAGTGTGGGAAAGCTACTATCACTCTGGGGAAGGCAGCTTGCTTTAGTAGAGAAAACTCTCTCAAAGAGGTCAGTCTCCTTCCTGCACTCACAGAAGCTGGGGTAATAAGTCCTTTATTTCTAAAGGGAGGTCTAGGAGCCCCATCACAGAATACAGTTCAGGAAACGAAACCTTATGAAGAATAAAACCTGCAGTTTTTCTTTCATTCTAGAATGCTATTCCTATTTTATCTAGAAACTGACTTAGGGACTTTGCATAATAACTTTAATCTTTCATTTCCCCTATTGAAGTCCCCCATTTAAGCTGGCCACGGCTAACCGTAAGTGTTATTATAATACTGCCACTGATATGACAATTGTTTTATTACCCCTAACTGGATACTCACAGTATTACTACTGAAGATTCTAGGTGTCTCATTTTAATACCTTACATTGAGGGGCAAGGAAAACTGGGGGCGGGGGGGGGGCATCTGCAACTCCCAAAATTGTTTAACACTAATGAGCCTTGGATCCATGATGAGTAGAGATTTACTTTAAATTTGGTCTAAGTCTCTCCTAAAAGATTTCACACATTGGGAATTTTGCCCATTTTCCTTTGTAACTGTGTTCTGTGGGAGGGCATCAGTTGACATTGAGCCTTACCCCCACAAGGAAAGATAAGTCAGTCTATCACCACACTCTCAATTGTGGAGATTTAAACAAACAAACAAGCCACTAAACCACACCCTTTCCTATGAAGCAGTCTTACAAAATTATTTTTTTTCCAACTGTTTACATCATTAAAATAACAGTAATCCAATTGTCTCTTAAAAAAAATTTTTTTAATGTTTATTTTTGAGAGGCAAAGAGACAGAGCATGTGCAGGGGAGGGGCAGACAGAGAGGGAGACACAGAATCCTAAGCAGTCTCCAGACTCCGAGCTGTCAGCACAGAGCCCAACATGGGACTTGAACCCATGAACCGTAAGATCATGACCTGAGCTGAAATCAAGAGATGCTTAACCAACTGAGCCACCCAGGCCCCCTCCTCCATTGTCTCTTTTAGTAATAGTTTAAGTATTTAGATTTTTGATCATTTTATATATATAAAATATATAATGAATGGGTATAATGTCTTCAACATACAAAGCACTCAGTAACCATCTAATGAGTTGAAGTGTCATTAGTAGTTTTGCCAAAATTATAAAATAATTGGCAGCAACCAAATATTAAGATAAATTCTCACACATTAGATCTCTGAATGTGAGATCAAAAACAAAACCACTCATGAGGGATTCAATTTGTTTAGTAAACACTGATTCTCGTAAAGCCCCTAAGGTTTTGTTCTATTTTAAGAATTCCCAATTGGATCTATTTTTGAATATGGCATTATTCTGAGTCTTAGAAAAATCTATTTTATAGATGAGGAAACCAAGACCCAGAGAATGTACACACTAATGACATGGCTGGAACCTCGCCTACCTTATCCTCTATCTCAGGGTCATCGTGGAGGTGGGGGCCAGGTTAGGGGGTGAAAGGGAAGCAGCAGCATGTAACAGTAGACACGATTTCAAAAGGAAAAAAAATAAAGGAGATTAGAGTATTTGAAAGATTCCAGGAGGAAAGAAAATTCAGGGAAACAATTGTGAAAGATCAGTTGAAAAGAAAAAGAGGATAATACTATCTTCTGGAGAGAAATCCAGAGATGGTGCTACTCCTGAAAATGTCCTTATTTTATTTACTCTCTCTCAAAAATTGTTATGCAGTATTAAAAATTTGTGCATTTTGTTCAGAATATTGATAGTCTGCACTTATTAGGTACAGAAATATAATAGAGCACTGCTCCAATGGTTTAGAATTAGTTTCTCTAATAACTAACAAATGTGTCACATAAGTCCAGTATAACATTTTTATTGGCACTTGAAATAAATGTATTACTCACTAGTGGATGTGCCAGAAAGAAAATCCCCACCCTATTTCCACCCCCACAGAGCTACAAATGATTATTTATTAAGCAGTGACAGAGTGACTTGGAGGGCAAAACAGAAGTCATCATGGTTATCTATGTTCTTAAAGATTAGTGTTCACATCGTGTTAGCATTAAAAAAAAAAAAAAGTTGGCATTATAAAATCATCACATAAAAGAAACAAAAACTCAGTTTTGCTTCTGGTGCTTGAAACTGTAGCTGGCTTAATTTCTGAGTTATACCCTTTGAGACTTTTAAATATTGTTTTCCATATTCACTCAATACAATTAATTTAAATTAGGCATTAGCTGAAATACCTACCACAGGAAAAGCTTTCAAAATTGAGAGTGCAAGCTTGATTTACCCATCATTTATCTAGCCCTAATATATCATGGTCAAACCTTGGTGAGTCTTTCCCTTTTGTCTCCAATAGACTTGAGGTGCTCTCAGATTTTTCAGCATCCTATGATATTAACGTAGAACTAGGTAAAGCTTACATGAAAAGTACTTAGCTAATGTTTCTGGCCTAAAAAAGTCCTGTACACCCTTCTGGGCCAAGCACTATACTAAGCACATAGCAGATACCCTAGAAATATTGGTTCAGGAGTGTCACTGCCAGGATGGCAGCGTGAGGAGCAAGCAGTGCTGTATTACTCCCCAGAGAAACCAGCAAAGCTAGAGAAAGCTATAAAAACACAACCTTTATTTAAAGTCCCTGGAAAGAGTCCTAAGGGCTCAGAACCAATGAAGAAACATTTACTCAAGGAAATCTACAAAAACTCAGTAAGAACATTAAATCATGACCCATTCTCTCCCTTTCCACCTGCCCCTTGCAGCCCCCAGTCAGCTCAGCTGGGCAGAAGTCACCCTCAGGGAAAATGTGGCCAAGAGGATGAGCTACCTCTCCCCTCAGCTACCAGATAAAAGTTACTATATCTCATCCAAAAGACAAGCCACCAGCACTTCTTATGCCCTCCAACTCTGCTGTGATAGAGACAAAGGTGTTCTCCTTCCTATGAGCCCCACAGGATAATGACCGTATCCTGGAAACTGCAGGCCAGAATACTTGGGCCCTGATCTCCTTCATGCCAGCTCACTTATAGGGCAGAGTTGTGAGAATCAAACCCAAAAGTCCAGACGCTACTGCCCTACCTAGCAGAGTAGTGGCTCAGAGATGTTGCCAAGAGGTAGCATCAGTCCATAAGAAAGGAGAGCTTGAAACTTATCCCCAAAGGAACTGCCTTTATTTGAAAGAGAATGTGGAGAAAAATCAAGCCCAAGGTCACTCTCAAGGACAACAGCTCTTTTTAAGTAGGAGCAACAAGCTAAACTGTAGGCAAGCTAGTTCACCAGATAGAACCCGGGAGAGACAGCTAAAAAGGGCCCTCCCCTAGTCAGAATAAACCTCAAAATCTGACTTCAAAAACTGCCCCTGTCCAGGGGTGCCAGTGGCTCAGTTGGTTAAGTGTCCACTTAGGCTCAGGTCATGATCTCACAGTTCATGAGTTGGAGCCCTGCCTTGGGCTCTGTGCTGACACCTCAGAGCCTGGAGCCTGCTTCAGATTCTTTGTCTCCTTCTCTCTCTGCTCCTCCCCTGCTCACATGCTGTCTCTCACTCAAAAATAAATAAACATTAAAAAACCAAAAACAAAAACAAAAAAACCCAAAAACTGCCCCTGTCCAAACTTAATTCTATCAGATTGCTGGGCAATTCATGCCTTGGGGCATGCCATAAACACTAGAGCAATCAAACAGTAATTAGTGGATTAGTAACCAGTGGGCTCGTTGTAATACCAAATGTGGCAGATAGCTTATCAGAATAATCAGGAAAAGAGACCATTAAAAAGGTCCCTGATAAAACCACTGTCATCTCTGGATGACTGTACACATTTCCACGACTATATACTCTCTGAAGAGCAACATCAGGAGTTTCACACTTTGTGGAAACAAACTTCACTACACTAGTTGAGCCAGGTCACTAAACAAATCAACAAGGAAACAGTAACAAAAATTCCTGGAGGTGGGGGGGTGGGGGAAAGAGAGAGGAATCACTTTTCCAGAACTACTATATTATCTAAAATATTCAGTTTTTAACAAAAAATTGTAAGACCTCCAAAGAAACAGGAAAGTGTGACCCATACACAAGAAAAAGAGCAGGCAATAGAAACTGTGAGAGGGACTAGATGTCATATTTGGTAAAGTCTTTAAAGAAGCCATTACAAATATGTTCAAAGAACTAAAGAAGACCAGGCTTAAAGAAGCAAAGGAAGGCCTGAACAAAATGTCTCATCATAGAGAAGATCAATAAAGAGAAATCAAATTCTGAAGTTGAAAATTTGAAAAGTAACTGAAATTCATTATAGTGGCTCAGTAGTGAATTTGAATTGGCAGAAGAATCCTTAAAGATACATGGACAGACGTTGAGAGGAAAAAATGGAATGAACAAAAGTGAACAGAAAAATGTGGGACACTTTTGGGTCCACCAATACAATGGAAATACCATTATATTTCAGAAACTGAAACATTGTATACCAGAAACTGAGGACAAAGAGAAAGGAATAGAAAAGGGCTTCCAAGAAATAATGGCTGAAAACTTCCCACATTTGATGAAAAACATTAATCTATACATCCACGAAGCCTACTATGTTCCAAGTAGGAAAGATAAAGAGATCCACACCCATAAGAATGCTGAAAGCCAAACACAAGAGATGAAGTCTTCTTTTTTTAAAATATAATTTTATTTAGGGGCATCTGGGTGGCTCAGTTGGTCAAGCTTACGACTTCAGCTCAGGCCATGTTCTCAGTTTGTGGGTTGGAGCTCTGTCGGGCTCTGTGCTTATGGCTGAGTCTGGAGCCTGCTTTGGATTCTGTCTCCCTCTCTCTCTGACCCTCCCCTGCTTGTGCTCTGTCTCTCTCTCCCTCTTTCTCTCAAAAATAAACATTAAAAACATTTTTAATAAAAAAATTAAATTAAAAAAATTCTTTAATAAAAAATAAAAAAAAATTAATGTTTACTTATTTGTGAGACAGAATGTGAGCAGGGGTGGGGCATAGAGAGAGGGACACACAGAATCTAAAACAGGCTCCAGGCTCTGAGCTGTCAGCACAGAGCCTGATGTGGGGCTCAAACCCATGAAGCCATGAGATCATGACCTAAGTTGAAGTCGGACGCTTGACCAACTGAGCCATCCAGGTGCTCCTTTATTTTATTTTAAAGAGAGGAAGTCTTGAAAGGAGCAGTAGGACTTGTCACTTACAAGAAACCCCAATAAGGAAACAGCCAACTTCTCATAGAAAACATGGAGACTAGGAAGTAGTGGGACAGCATATTCAGAGTACTGAAACAAAACAAAACAAACAAACAAAACTCTATCAACCTAGAATCTCATATCTAGCAAAACTTTATTTCAAAAATGAAGGCAAAACAAAGACATGTCCAGATAAACAAAAGTTTAAGAGGATTAACTGCTAGCAGGCCAACTTTATAAAGAAATATTGAATAAAATTCTTCAGATTAGAAGCAAGCACACACACATGGAAATCTAAATCCATATACACAAAAAACAAAAATCAGGGGTAAAAGTAATTATGTAATTAAAAAAGACAATATAAATGTATCTTTCTTCTCCTTATGGTTTACAAAGAACCTATGTACAGGAATATGTATATAATTGTATTGTTGGGCTTATCACTGATAGAATGCATCATATTTGAAAACAATAGCACAAAGGAGGTGAGTGGGAGCAGAGCTGTACTGGAGTAAGAAGTAATAATAGACAGTAACTTGAACCCACAGGAATAAATGAAGAAAACTAGAAATAATAAAAATGTAAATATAGCATACTTTATAAGTATAAACTTCATCATTTTTCTTTCTTCAATAGACATACAATTATACAAAATAATTATAACACTATACTGCTGGATTTGTAACATATAGATGTAATATGCATAATATTAATAGTATAAAAAATGGAAGACAATAGAATAAAGCTATATAGGAATTAACATTTCCATATCTCACTGGAATTTAGTTAGTTATAAGTCTGGAGAGATTCTTATAGGTTAAATACATATATGGTAAGCCCTAGATCAACCACTAAGAAAATAACTCAAAAATGTGAAAAAAATCAATAAAGAGGTTTTTCTATATTAATCATATGGAAAACAAAAGTAAAATGGTTATTTCTGCCCAATACATCAATAATATACCAATAGTAACAGTGAATATGAATGGATTAAACAATCCAGTCAAAAGGCAGAGGCTGTCAGACTGGATAAAAATTAAAAGCACACACACACACACACACACACACACCAAAATTCCTAGTTGTAACTCTGTGACCTTTGGCTAGGTTGGCAAAATATAGGTTGGGGGGCTAAATCTGGGCAACTACCTGTTTTTGTAAATAAAATTTTGTACCACACTCACATCTATTCATTTATGTACAGTCTACAGGTGCTTTTGTACTACAATAGCTATATTAAGAAGTTGTGATATAGACCACATGGGCTACAAAGACTAAAATATTTACTATCTAGCCCTTTACAAGAAAGTCTAGGAAATCCAGTGTGGAGGTTCTTATTTAACTGATTCTATTCCCCAGGGCAGTAAGAAGTAAGTCCACCATTTAAGAATGAGATGAGGAGGAGGTCTTAGAAATTTGAGGACAGAGAACCAGAAAATAGTTATTCAGTGAAAAAGTAAGTGTACAAGGGAAATGGAATAGAGCTACCAGATGGCACTAAGCATTCCACTTAAGGAGAGTGGCAAGTACGCATTTTTGAAAGATACCTGCATCCCAAGAGGTGCTTAAGAGGCATTATTTGTGTTCCAAAGTCAGTTCCAAAGGTGTAGGAACATTTTCTGATTCCAACTAATTAAAAATTAAGTATCAGTTAATAAAAAAATAAAGTTTTATTACTTTCATTTGCATAGAATTAAAACTTGGTTTACATTTATATCTGTGGTTTTAGAGGGGTCTCTGTGGAACTTGTTTCAAGAAGAGAAGAAAAATGATTTGTGCTATCTTGTAAAAGAATGAATATTTCAAAAGGTTTACCCTTGTGGTAAAGGACTGTAATCAAGTCAAACAGAGTAGGAAGAGACTTACACTCTAGATAAAATTACCTATTCTAAACAATGAGGAAAATCTTATGTATTCTATTGATACTTTATGCATGAACAATTTAATCACAAAAAGGTCCTATTTATTTTTAGCCTGCAATCTGAAAATTATACTGTATTTGTCAAGGAAGTAAAAATATACTTAGAATATGCAGATACAATGGACTTCACAGTATTTCTTTCCCCTGAATAGTTAATCATAAATTACATTACAGCAGATCACTATTTTAAGGAATTTGCTAATAATTTTGGAAATAAAATATTTTATCAATTTGAATTTTCATAGTTTATCCTAATATTTGACATACATATAGTTTGGTTTGATTAGAAGAAAAAAAATAGTGACCTATTCGGCCAAAAGAAGAGATATGATCATCTTTAAAGATGAACTGAGGTGAAAGACTATTGTTAAATAATCAGATAGTCATTTCTTTTTAAAGGAAACTAACATGTATTAAACACCTTCTATTTGCCTAAGAAATGTGCTAGGGGTAAACCACAATTTCTTTATCCATTCATCAGTTGATGGACATAAGGCTCTTTCCATAATTTGGCTATTATTGAAAGTCCTGCTATAAACATTGGGGTACAAGTGCCCCTATGCATCAGCACTCCTGTATCCCTTGGGTAAATTCCTAGCAGTGCTATTGCTGGGTCATTGGGCAGATCTATTTTTAATTTTTTGAGGAACCTCCACACTGTTTTCCAGAGAAATTGTGGTTTATATACATAATGGAATACTACTTGGCAATGAGAAAGAATGAAATATGGCCTTTTGTAGCAACGTGGATGGAACTGGAGAGTGTTATGCTAAGAAAAATAAGTCCTACAGAGAAAGACAGATACCATATGTTTTCACTCTTATGTGGATCCTGAGAAACTTAACAGAAGACCGTGAGGGAGGGGAAGAAAAAAAAAAAGAGAGGGAGACAGCCAAACCATCAGAGACTCTTAAAAACTGAGAATAAACTGAGGGTTGATGGGGGGGGGGGGTGGGAAGGAGGGGGGGGGGGGTGATGGGCACTGAGGAAGGCACCTGTTGGGATAAGCACTGGGTGTTGTATGGAAACCAATTTGACAATAAATTTCATATTAAAAGAAAAAGAAACGTGCTAGGAGTGAAACATGATCTGTGTTAGAAGAAGGACCTCTTCTCTTACCCCAATTCTGGTCTTGAACCCACTTAAATTGAGGGATATCATAAAAAAAAAATGTCTTGCTATGGCACTTTGGTAAAAATGTCAGATACCAGTTCCTTCCAGTGATATATGGTTGAGTGTATTCTCAGAAAAGGAATTATTCGAGTCTTGCTGCTCTGGTATAACAAAGAGCAGAAATTACCACTAATTATATTCTTCTTTTCTACAATTTTTTTGTAGATCCACTGCATCTGTTGTTGTAGATCCACTAAGTCAAGCAATATTTAACTGCCACGTTCCCTGTGAAATCAGGCCTGCCCTCTTTTACCTTCACTTTTAAAATCTGAGTATCATCATTTGGTTTGGGAAAAAAACCCACATAATCATGTATTACTTTTTATTTTTTTTTATTTTTTATTTTTTTTCAACGTTTTTAATTTATTTTTGGGACAGAGAGAGACAGAGCATGAATGGGGGAGGGGCAGAGAGAGAGGGAGACACAGAATCGGAAACAGGCTCCAGGCTCCGAGCCATCAGCCCAGAGCCTGACGCGGGGCTCGAACTCACGGACCGCGAGATCGTGACCTGGCTGAAGTCGGACGCTTAACCGACTGCGCCACCCAGGCGCCCCTGTATTACTTTTTAGATTGATAGACATCACATGCCACATGCCACTCACTGTCATAACATCTTCAAGAATGTTACACATAGTACCTGTTACAGTTCCCATAGGTACAGTACATAAAAAATTTTAATGTACTGTGTACTTTCTACACTATTGTCTAAAATTTTTTATTTTTTCAATTAATTTTTTTTTAGAGAGAGAGTGCACGAGCAGGGGAGAGGGCCAGAGGGAGAGGGAGAAAGAATCTTATGCGGGGCTTAGTCTGAGGACCCTGGGATCATGATCTGAGCTGAAATCAAGAGTCGTACTCTCAACCTACTGAGCCACACAGGCACCCCTAAATTTTTTTAAATTTACATTTTAGATATTTTCCCTAGGTTTTTAATCCATAATTCAAAAATTGTTCATTTTATCTTTATTCTTTGCATGCTCTGAAATAGTTTCAAAGTCCTTAATTTCCTAATGTTACAGAACTAAAAAATTAAGAAATTCCTTATTACATAATAATGGAAGGGAAAAATAAGGACTAAAAGAAAGGGACTTATTTATGAACATTTTACACATTCTGTAAGATTCACTGTGACAGTGGAACATACTTTTCTTTTTTTGTTTTAGTTTTTTCATCATGGTAAGTGTACTCTTTAATCCGCATCCCCTATTTTGCCCATCTCCCACCCACCTCCCCTCTGGTAACAACCATCAATTTTGTTCTCTGTAGTTAAGAGAGTCAGGAACACACTGTTTTTTAAGTGTCAAATAATATTAGATAAAACTTTTATTTTGAATGTGATTTAGAATCATAGTGCTAAACTTATGAATCACATAATTTACTGCTTGACCAAAATTAACATAAAAATACAACAAATTACATTTTTAACTCAAACTGACAAACCACTTTCTAAGGAAACTTTCTGTTCTATGCTATTATAATTTCTCCTATGGAGTATCAGCAAAGAATGTAGTTATGCTGTGCCACAAATAGTTAAAAGCAACATTTGTAGGTAATTTGAATAAGATATTACTCAAAACACAATATTAGGGTTATTTTCTCTGGAAAGTCAGCTTGCAAATGAAAAGAAGAAACCCAAATCCGCACACTGTAACAGCCGTCCTCTTCAAAATTCTACTGTTCCATGTAGATACTTCTTCCATTAATGGTATATGAGTTGGATCATTTTCTCGGTCATTTTGCAACTAATATTTAGTATGAGAAAATGAAAAGAGTTAATGTAAAGTACACTGAAAATAAAAGTATCTTTGATTTTTAAAAATATCCAAGTTAATTCAGCTGATGTAGAAGCAGCCAAAGCAAGATTCTCATGCAAGATTTAAAGTGAACACTTAAATGTCTCAAAAAACAGTCGCTTTTCCCCAGGATCCCATTATAGTAAATTATTAGTTTCACATTAAGAATAAATACTTTCATAGATTATTACATTTCAAAATCATGTTTTTGTATCAGGAGCTAAAGTTCCTTGAACGTTAAAGTCTTTATTTCTACCTACAAGCAATGACAGTTGTTATTTTTCCCTTCAACATTAAATATCAAATGATTTCTTGAAAAAAGTGAGCCATTCTTATACCTACAAAACATTAAATTTAACAAAAACTCAAAGGTTTGATGCAACTGCCAGAAGTTTAATCATTTATTTAAATATAATTGCAGGAACAAATACTAACAAAAACCTATGTGGATCTTTTAGCGCTTCTCAGCAATTAAAGTACAGGCTCAGTAAGTTTATAAATACTTATACACTGAACTCTGTTGCTACAGAAGGCCCCCCAACTTGTGTGTGTACATTGTGTGTATGAGAGAGAGAGAGAGAGAGAGAGAGAGAGAGAGACAGAGACAGAGAAGATAGTTGATGGGGGAGGGGCAGAAGAGGGAGAATGAGTAAAAGCCAAAAGATCCTCAAAAGATAAAAAGAATCAGGCACATTTATAGAGTGATATATACTAGAAACATCCTGGGCTGGAGTGGTGACATAAATATTTTCAACATTAGCAAGAATAACTACTTCTAAAATCTACAGTGTAAATATTTAATTTAAAAAGCCTGCAAAATTAATTTTAAATTTACAGCAGAAAACAGACTTCAATGCCAATCTCATTAATACTGTATTCTTGGCCTAACTTCCAAATGGCTTCATTCAGTAACAGATTCCTTTTTGACACTGATGCTCCATTTACTGAATCCTGAGACAGCCATTCCTTTTATTAACCAATTACTTAGAATGACCCTTTCTGACAGGAGCCTGTCAGTGTGTTGCTTTGAAAGAGAGTGATGTGGTGTTAAAGTCTAGCTTTGACCTCTCCTACCCTCCCTCTTTGTTACCTCCATACACTTATTGATGGTAACTCATATGTTTTTTAATTTGCTTCAGTTATTATTGGTAAACTGAAATATCAGATAATAGCATACTCCCAAATCTGGAAGCCTTCACAGTTCTCTCAATCAAGTCTCACTATGGTGATTACTACTGAAGACTAATCCAGAAAAACCACTGCAATAGCTTGTTCTAAAATTAAGACTTTCCTGACCAAAGAACTATATCTGCAATTATTATAAATCAGTAAATGTGTTTTCGAGGCTGGTTCTTATACAGAAATGTATAAATTCAAGGTAGAGAAGGCCACAGAAAAAAGACTTTCCATTAGCTAAAGAAAGCTAAAATTTCTCCTTATAGGTATATGTTATTAAAATAAATATTATGGTACCTGATCAAATCGTTTATGTTTTAGAGTCAAAGTCACCCCTAGAGCAGTGTTTCTTTATTTCATTCTTTTAGGAAAAACCTGTCCTCTCTCTTTAGCTTCATCTCAGTCTTCCTCCCCGTCCCCAAATGTTTTTAGTTCATCTTAGAGAAACCAAATAATTACCAATCCTGAGGCAAAGATGTCCTGGGAGAGTTTCCTACTCTAAACATTAAAGGATGATGCTTTGCAGGAAGTATCTTTACACAAATCCTTCCAAATTTCCCCTGGATCCTCATGAAAGATATTATCCTAAGTCAAATCAATACCATTTTCCTTCACTTCTTGGAGACGATGAAGGTAGTGAAGACGAGCAGTGCTATAGTCCTCATGTTATCAACAAGTTCAGAAAGTAGAAAATCAGACTTTTGTATGAGAAAGTTTGTTTGAGGAGTGGTTGTGGATTAAAGGAACACAAAAGTGGAAGTAGAATAATTAGAAGACTGATGTGTAGCATGGTTGTCTGACATACAGCAGGCACCCTCACGCCTGTGGATGAATAAATGTCAAAGATAATACAACTTCTAAGATGCCTCTTTCTCTAGAAGGGAGGTATCTTCTACAAGAATTTTGAGATCTATTACTCATTTGCCCCATTTTATCTTTATTTATTCCCCTACTATTTTGTAAAACTTGCTTTATAATTTCTGTTCACTTTTTAAAAAGACTCCTTTTAATTGAACATATGTTAATAGCTAGAATGACAAATTACTTGGAACATGTATAAAGTTGATTTTGAGAAGAACTTTTCTTGATAAAATATTAACAAAAATATAAAGCGGCTTATGGGTTGAAGTTATACAAATTTAATGCATAATCTGACATTCACTTCAGCTATTTCACAAAAAGTTTACAGATGCCAAGTATATTTATTAAATAGACTTGGAGAACTCACAAGTGAGTTATTTAGTCAAATGAAAATGTTTTCCTTTTTTTATTACTTATCTTCAACAGAGTTTCCTATTTTAGCAACATGGATTTTGTTACAGCCAATTTTCTTAAACGAGGGAAAATCATCTGTCCTTAAATCCAGATGTACACTTCTATGAGTACAGAAAAAACAACCAAAAAGGCCCACACTCTTTAAGAAACTCTAGAAAACAGAATATTTCATCTAAAAACCTGTATCATTAACAGAGCTGATAAACCTGTCGTTTTCATAATTTTTCATCTGCATATTTATATGTAAATAAATTCTACAAATACAACTTCATTTCTTTATGATATCTATAACTTCATAAATATTTGATTTTCATTGTTTTTCTGACTGGCTACGTATCATTGTAACAAGTGGTTGTACCATAATTTATTAAATCATTCTCCTGGCACACGATACTTCTGGTACGTAACACTTTTGGAATCATTAAGCTACTGAAAGATGCACATATTTTTATGGTCCTTGGCACATCTTGCCAAACTATTTTTGAAAGGAGTTGAGACACCAGTCTCACATGAAAGTGTCAGCTTGGTGAATCACCAACGTTCTCCCTTGCTAATTTAAAAGATGAAAAAGGATAGATCTTATTCTTTTAGTCTGCATTTCTATAATGACCCACAAAGTTTGTTTTTTATCTTTATGTCTTCCTTTGGAAACTATTCTTTTCCCACTTGTCTAGGGGAAGCAAGTTGCTTTTGTCAGAATTGCTTCATCGTCTAACATATTATGCTGTACATCATTTCCCCCTTTTTAAATGTTAAATGTATACCTTCTGAATTAAGTCTTTTAGTTTGCAGACCTCTTCACTCAAATCTTCAACATTACTAACCAGTTCTTCACAAACGGAAGTAAAATTCCGGGGAGAAGACCATTCTAGTACTATCTGTGAATATTTTCAAAAGTTACATTTTAAAAAATGGGAAACAACTTTTTACAACTTTGTATCTACAAAAATGATACAGTTTTCTCACTCTTTAAATTATGTAACTGAAAAGCATTTTTTGTTCAGAATAAATTCTGATACCAAAAAGAACTTCGTGATTTTATAAACAGTCAAATCTTAGTTTCCTGAATACATTTACTAAGATTATGTATATATGACTTTATGGAGACTAATATTTAGCAGTAATAATATTTATGGTGAATAAATAAATTCATGAAGATTTTAAGAATGATAGGACTCCTAGATTAGTATTCTATAAAAAATCAGAGGAAAACAAGTGCATTAAAAATTTTTTAAACAAATAGCTAAAACCAAACCACATGAAAAACTCTACAAAAAAGTTTGCTTTTACAGGCCACTTACACTTTCTCTATTTAAATTTTCCTTCATTAAAAAACCTTACATTGATATGGTTTTTAATAACACTCAACACATTGTTTTGTTCCAACCTTCACTTGGGTCTCCTGTCACTTTGTATTTTAAACAACTAAATTCCCTTTAAGAACAAATGTTAAGTTTAATACACAGATCAGTTTAATTTTTGGTCTGACTCATTTTCCTTTTCCTGAGAGCTGGAACACAGAGTTTTTCAATTAATTAAAAATAAAAGATATAGTAAAAGTAATATTAAACAAATTGACCTATTTAGATTTTATGTGACATTGTAGAAGAAAGATACAATTTTACCAGATAACTGTTTATTGAATTGTCATTAACTTATCTGGAATGTTCTTCAGTATTCATACTTTTCTTCACTTAACAACTTTTATAGAATACCTTGTGGGAATTTACAGGCAACTCAGAAATGATATTCTGTACTGCTGTTATTAAATGGCCACACTGTTTGTTTAATTTCAGAAGAAAGTTGAGGAACTCATCACCACTAAATAGAGGAAACAAACAAATAGGAATCACTAATATGAGCAATTTACTTCATTCTACTGGGACAGTTAATGTCTAGCCATAATATTTACTAAATTCTTTAAAAATATTTATAGAATAGCTAATATATATTAACAACTGAAATAGACATTGAGTATAACAAGTCTCAAATCTTGAGGATCTCAAGCTTCAGCATTTGAGGCAGACATGGAATTGTAACATCATTATTCAAAGGGACATATAAAGAAGGAATATAAAAGTGTCAATATTTGAGTATCTATTATGTGAAGGTACTACACTGGTTATTTTACATTTATTATTCTTTTAGCTCCTCCCAATGACTCCTGTAAGGTAGATGTTAACATTAGCTTGTAGCTGAGACATCAAAACTCAGAGATAATGAATGTAGTATAATGGGAATAGATAATTAGTAATGCTTCACAGAGATGATAGATACTTGAATACAAATTTATCAGTCTGAATGAATATAAGGAAAATACATACCTTTCTTGTGATGTATAATTTTCAGGGCCACTGAATATCAACAGGCAAGTTGTAAAAATCACAACTCTATAGTATGCATTCATTACATACCCTGAATGGCTGGCTGCCCACTGCCTACCCCAGAGCTGTATAATATACCTCTTGTTACAATATACTTCTCTTTTCCCTGTGCTATAAGAACAGCAAGTCCCAGTTGGGGCTGTTTATCCAGCCTGTTTTCAGAGTAATAACAAGAAGGAGATCCACTGCAGGTACAGCCATAATATGGGTACTCAAGAAATAAATTTTGTTATAAGTTGTTTAGATTTAGAAGTTATTTGTTACTGAAGCATAACATAGTGTAAGCTGACTAAAACAACAGGCTGTTTTTAAAATGTGAAGTCAAAATAAGGAAAGAGCCCAAATGTACATTGACTAATGAATGGATAAAGAAGATGCGATGTATATCTGTAATGGAATTATTACTCAGCCACCAAAAAGAATGAAATCTTGGGGTGGCCTGGGTGGCTCAGTTGGTTAAGTGTCCAACTCTAGATTTTGGCTCGGATCATGATCTCATGGTGTGTCGGATTGAGCCCCTTGTAGGGTTCTATGTTGACCTTGTGGAGCCTGCTTGGGATTATCTCTCTCCCTCTCTTTCTGACCCTCCCCACTCATGCTGTTTCTCTCAAACTTAAAAAGAATGAGATCTTGCTATTTGTAGCAACATGGACGGAGCTAGAGTGTATTTTTCTAAGTGAAATAAGTCAGAGAAAAAAAGTACCATATGAATTCACTCATATGTGGAATTTAAGAAACAAAATAGATTAACATAGGAGAAGGGAAAAAGAAAAGAGAGGGAAGCAAATCATAAGAGACTCTTAACTACAGAAAACAAACAGGGTTGATGGAGGGGAGGTGGGTTGGGGATGGGCTAAGTGGATGATGGCTATTAAGGAGGGCACTTACTATATTGAACACTGGGTGTTTTATGTAAGTGATGAATCACTAAATTCTACTCCTGAAACCAATTATTACACTATATGTTAACTAACCAGAAATTAGTTAGAAATTAGTTAGAAAACTAACTAGAAATATTACACTATATGTTAACTAACTAGAAATTAAATAAAAATTTGAAAAAAAGAATGTGAAGTCAAGTGTTAGGATAGAATTCACACCTTAAATAAAGGTACTCCAAAACTATGTGCTTATTATAAAATATATGGAAAAATTAAAATTACCACTACTCTTATCACCTAAAGATACTGACTGGTACTATTTTCTTCCAGAATATTTTCTACTAGTATTTTTCGTATGCATATATATAACTGGCACTATGCTTCACACTCCATTTAATATTTGTCTCTTAAACTTATTATTTTTCTATGATATTAAATCTCAAAATAATTTTAAGGACAGAATAAAATATGTTAATGCAATGTAATTCAATCATTCCCCAATGTTAAATATTTCAAGTTTCCAATTTTAGAATGTTTAATAAATAATAGATGTGAACAATATATTTTTACATAAAATTCTTTATCTTTTTCTTTTTGGAGGAGAAATAGTTTTCTTAATGGACATAATTTTGAGATGCTTTTGACAGACTTGAGTAGCACTCAGGTGGGCTTAGAGGAAAGGTCTGGACAGAAACTGTTGAAAATGTCAAGATATGGATGAATGCTTACCATTTCTGTTCAAAATATCTCAAGGTAGTAATGGAATAGTTATTATTTTTAAATTGAATTCTCTAATTCTGCAAACATAAGATTAAGTGTAGAAAAAAAGTAAAAGGACTGTGCATATATGTTCTTGTAACAGACTATCTTAGAAAATTTAACACATAGAAGGAAAGTATCATAAAATAAATCAGTAGCTAGATTGGTGAAGTCACATTACCAGAAGATTATAATCAATCAGTTCAACTTTTCCTGCTGTTAGTTTTCTTATGACTTAATGACTAATTTCTTCTTTAAAGAATGACTTTGAACAAATGGGAAGTAAAACCTTTTTCATAACAGCCTGTAAACACAGTCTGTGATTTAATAACAAGGTCAAATTCCTGGAATATATGTCTGCCAGTTATATTTTTTAAAAAATTCAGCAGTTTTAATAAGTGAACCATTCAGGATTCTGCACATTCTTTAAGTCTATAAATTCCTCAAAGTAAATTCTTAAAGGCAACTCTGCCATCATATAAATAAGTTATATTAAAATTTTTAATTTCCAAGCTAGTCATGTAGAACTTAGAATATTCCTTCATAGACACAATAAATTTAAAAATTAAGAAAATTAACAGAGATTCAAGAAGGTTTGCTGCTTTTAAGTCCTCACAACTGAAATCCTTTTAAATATTTAAGTGTGTTTAAATATTTAAGAGTTAGAATGTTATTTGGAAACAATGAGGCATTATTTTGAATACAGATCATCTTATTATAAGGAGGCAGATTAAGAGAAACAGAAATAAGTTAATTTTGCAATAAGCTTTTTAAAGAAATCTGGATCATCTAAATTATCCTATGTAAAACCACTCTAAATTCTAAAATGGTGTGGAAATCTATCATTTTTAATTCATGTTTATTATAGTTGCAATGTTAGTTTTAGATAGGCTACGTTAGTGATGATAGTACTGTACTTGTAAGTATATTTTATAAGATACAGCTTGGATGAACCTCAAGGGAATTAGGATGAGTGAAAAAAGCCAATCACAAAGGATACACATTGTATGATTCCATTTAAGTAACATTCATGAATATCATTATCAAGATGGATAACAAATTATTGGTTGTTAAGGATTGGGGGGATGGGTATGGCTATAAAGGAGTAGTGTGAGGGAGCCTTATGGTAATGGTATGTTAAGTGTACTGTTTGTGGCAATGGTTACATAAAGATACACATACAATAAAACTGAATAGACCTATACATGTACACACAAATGAGCACATGTATAACCAGTGAAATGCAAATAAACTATGTGCATTGTACCATATATGTCAGTTTTATGGCTTTAATATTGTACTATAGTTATACAAGATGTTAGCACTGGGTGAGACTGGGTAATGACTGTATGGGACTTCTCTGTACATCTCTTTGCAATTTCCTGTGATTCTATAATGATTTCAAATAAAAAGTTGAACAATTTACTGCCCCAGAAAATATTAATAAAATCAAATACAATTATTTTAAAAATGGATTTTAGATTACTAATATTACTAATAATCAGTGCTTGACAAATTTATAATATTGAAACCAAACTTTATATACTGACAACTTAATTCCTTAAGAATAGGCTGAAAATGGGGGCTGAGCTACATTAAGAAATGCTTTCTTACTGCCCTATGTGAAAAAATTACTACTTTGAATTTTCAACTTGACACATAAAATGACTCAAAGAGAGTAAGAGCTATACTATGAGAAGCATGGCATCTCATATAGTTCATTTAACAAGATACAATGAAAAAATAAAAGAATGTTTCTAGCTGAGTTAAGAAGATGCATTGTTTTGCTTCTTGGTAAAATGACTTTATAAAAATTGACTTTATAAATAACTTCCCATTTCAGAACACAATAGATGATAAAATGAACTATCCATTTCCTTGGTAAAATGATAATATCAAGTAAAAAGACCCAGAAACTATCAAAATTAAACTTTTTAGTTCTTTTTTTTTAAGAACAGCTCATTCTAAACAATATTAATGTTAAGTTTACCTGATTTCCAACTTTGCCACTTCAGGTAGTTCTCCAAATTTTATCTCTTCTACCTCGAGTTCTTTAAGAGCAGCCAGAATTTTCTGCTGATCTCTATTGGTAATTCCATTCTAAGTAGAAATAATTTTAAGGTGCAACAAGACAGTCATACTTGAGTAATTTAATATCCAAAATTACTGAAAAGTTTTCTCCTTGATTAATTTATATCTTGAAAAAACATACATATTAGAAAAATAAGAAACATACTGAAAAATAGATGGTTTGCTTATAACTGTGACTGACAAGGTTATGTCATTAAGATTTTTATTTAGATATATAGTGACTATAGTCAATGTTTTTTGCAAAACTCTTAAAAACAAATGATCAGATATTAAAATAACCTTTCCAAAACCACCACAGTAAAACAATTTTCCTTCAAAGTATTATTTAAAATATTACCAGTGATTAAAGAAGGATTATGTCTTTTGTCTTCATTCTACCATTGGTGTTAACTAAATTTTCTCTTTTGGGTTTAGCTAAGTAGTATGTTTATTTTGACTTTCAACAATACTGAAGATTTCAAGTTTCCAATGTGTGTGTGGAGGAAAATCATTACCTTTTAGTATGCTATTTATTAGTATTAAATATCTCTAATATTTTCAATTGTTATTTTCAAAGCTATTTTCAAATTGTTACTTAATAATGTTAGATGGCAAAATAATAGGTCTTGATCTTTTGAGAACCCAGCAAAAGGCAGAATTTCGATGACACATATTCATACTTACATATACAAAAAGCCACCTCTTATTTCTAAGTAACCTCTTTTACAAAACTATTTCAGATTTACAAATGAAGAACCAGTTTTAGTTGAGCTCTCATGATTAATCTGAAGAAAGAAAAACAACTCTAAGTCCTTCAATGTTCTTAAAGCAACTTAATACTGTAACAGAAGATTTTAGATATGGTTATCCATAATCATATGTAATCAAAGAAACTAGTAAAAGATCATTTACGGTCTGTAGCCCCAGAATTTTTAAAATAGAAAATAAAAACATCCACAATTCTTAAAATATGAAAGAAGGTCTGGAGTTTTTGAAACCGATACTAGCCTTTGTAAACTCATCTTTCCTCATGGTCAAAAGATGTCTTAAAGTTATATCCCTTTCCTGTAGAGAAGAAAAAAAACACCACCTTTCAATATAAGTAAAACATTAGAAAGGAAAGTAGGCAAGTGTCATAAATTAGTCATTTATAAATTAGTCAGTTATAGTCAGTCAACTTTCAGTTCTAGGAGGGGATAGAATATGCAGGTATAGAATTGTACTACTGGCTAGATGATGAGTGTCATTAACATGTGTAAATGATTACCTAAAAAAGTACAAACATAACCGGTTTCCCAGATTCAAAGAAAATTATTACAGTTTATATATGCTCACATAAAAAGGAAGGTAGCTCTATAAAATTTCACGGAAGTTATGTTTTATGAATATTTTAAATTTCTAACTGCATCATATGAAACAATCAATAACATTCAGTTTTACTCAGTATTTCTCAAATAGGAAGAAGTTTCAAGATTGTACAATGAAGCACAATTCTGAACTACCTAAACAGAATGTGCCCATTCCTAAGGAGAGCCTATTTTAAAAAGTGCTTTACTGCTTCATTCAGCTAAATGGTTAACTGTCAAACCCTATAATGCATACCTAACGTACCATAACTCAAACCCCATAATGCATCCTAAAGTACCTAAAACAGTGCTTGGCATATGATCTAATTTAATATCTATGACAATCCTACACTAGGTATTATCGAAAAAAGAGACTTAAGTCACATATTTCAGTTAAACAATCATTAGAGCAAGAATCTGATACCAGATCTGTTTGACTTAAAATCATGCTTCTAATATTCTATACAGGAAGCAACTCTAAAAACAATCTACACCAGGCAGTGGTGCCTGGGTGGCTCAGTTGGTTAAGCGTCTGATCAGGTTAGGTCATGATCTCACTGTGAGTTTGAGCCCCACGTTGGGCTCTGTGCTGACAGCTCAGAGCCTGGAACCTGCTTGGGATTCTGTGTCTCCCTCTCTTTCTGCCCCTCCTCTTCTCATGCTCTCTCTCTCTTAAAAATAAATAAACATTAAAAAAAAAACAATCTAAAGGCTTAGATGTACAAGGAGGAGTTCTATGAAGTTTCAGGCAGTGAATAAAAGCTGTTTATTCCAGCCAAATTAAATTTTTTTTAAATTTCTAGAATAATAAATTTTTCAAATGCTTGTAGCCTTAAAATGGGATCTAGTATAAATTATGGAGAAAAGTGTATTTGGCATTTTTATTTAAGCATGCTTAAGCATTAATATTTAGTTAACCAACAAATAAACATACATCTATAATTCTCTGTAGCTTATACAAAATCTTACCTTTAATAAATCTGTCATATGTTCAAGCCCAAGACCATGTAAAAATATTTCCAGGTCTCCAAATGCTGTATACGAACTAGACACATTTATAGCAACGTCAATTTCAGAACGGACTATAAATGCACAATCAATATATATTTATAATATAGATACACAATAAGAATGAGTAAGAATGTATCTATATGTAATATAGTTGCAAATTTACACACTAGACCTATGTTATATCAGTGGAATAAGGAATGTTTCTTGAGTGAAGATATAAATTAACAGAGAAAATGACGACAGTAAAATGTAGCTCATCTTTCCTAAGAATGAAATTAGTTGCCAATATGTATATTCCTTGTGGGGTTTCTATACATGAAAATCTCTTTAATTGTAGGAAGTAAAGATTTAATAATTTTAATGTAGGTAAGCACAGAAAAATTTTGTGGCCATGTACTGAACTGTGGTCATAAAAAAGTGTATTTTTAATTTTAGCTTATAAAATCAGAAATCTGCTAAAAAGAATTAGAAAGCAAGATGCAGTCTAGTTGAACACTAACAAAAATATAATCTTAGACACTTTTAGAAATAAATTTTGTTGATATTTTAAAGTTAGAAATTATTCTCATTACTGTTAGTAGTACACATATATAAAATTTTTCTAAAATTCTGTAGAAAAAAGCATTTAAAATCTAGACATTTCTCAGTGATATTTAAAAATTGATTGTAATCGTGTAAAATATCCTATTTTAAATGTCATCACATTTACTAAAAGTAATAAAACATACATATTTTTTACTAATTTATAGGTATTTTGTTGAACAAAAACATGCTTTGTTACCTAAATATGTGATCTTTTTCTTTATCAGAATCTGTTGTTAATAGTTTACAAATAGTCTCTTCTTTAGTTAGCTGTTGGAGCTTTCCCTCCAATGGATTTAAAGTTAAAGAAAGAAAATTGAAGATCTGCAAAAAGTTAACAAGCCATTCAAATATACTTAACATTATATATACTATCACTTATACTTAAAATCTAACTTTTTATTAAGTCAGGGTTATGCTACATAACCAACCAGAACACAAAATCAAATCTCACTTTAAGAAACAATTTATGGCTCAAAATAATCTTTGACATTCATAAATTTCTTAATATGTCAAATTCAGTGTCATCTACCTTAAATTTAATAATGCAGTAAACCAATTAAAAATTTTCAAATTTTCAAAGCTTAGAAGAAGCACCACAAATTTCTTTTGAAGTTTCACAGGGCTTTAGTGGTTAGCAATTATTCTAGAATACTTCCGTAAATGTAGACTTGAGTTAGAAAATGATAGGCATGTTTATCAGATTGCTTAAAAAAATAAAGAAAGTTCTTTTCCATGCAGTGAAAGTGGCATGGTCTGATTATATGATAGGACCCCTGGAATGTTACATGCTTTCAAATTCAGAAACTCAGGTCTGGAAGCTCTTGAACTATATAATATATAACTTAGTTTTACACTTGTACTGTATTCACCCTTGCTTAGAAATTATAGCCCTTTGATCCAAAGTTTTAATATTCAGACTAAAACTTCCTATCAATAAAGTGATTTAATGTATGGCAAATATTTATTACTGACTTTAATATGTGAATGACAGTAGATCATCTACTCAACTATGTTATCTCTTTATTAAATACCTTGTCACATGTATAGGAGTAAATTAAATTACTTATTTTTAAAAATGTCTAATATGTACTAATTAAAATTACATGTTCAATAATTACATGTTCAAATTTTGGCATTTTATTAGCTTTCTCAATACACTAATTAATTTCTAAAAATCTGGACCAGTCTGAAATGTTAAATAGTCTACTACAATTTTATTTCTAGGGCCAGAATAAGATTTTATTATTCATTTCTATAGCTTTTAAATTACCACATTATATATGCCTCTTATTTAGTAAACGTGAATACTCTAGGAAAATAAAGTTTACGTTACCTGGCCAGAGGAGAATTACATATGTAAACATTTAATAATAGCCAGATACAGTATTATGACAGTTGTGAGTTCTAAGAAAATAATACAAAAGTTCTAGAAATAATAACATAACATGCCACAGAAAAATTAATATATAGGATACCTCTAGATGTTTATTTCTTTTAGCAATCTCACTCGGTGTCTTTCCATCTTTGGTTTGTAACATTTTATTAGCTCCAAGTTCAAGCAACTTCAAAACTACATTTTTATGACCCTGACGTGCTGCCCATGTTAAAGCCTGTAAGTGGGGGGAAAAGAAGATTGTTTAAAGAGAGGGAGTGTATATGAGACAGAAAGGAAAACTTTTCAACAGTATTTATGGCACAATAAAACAGTGAGCATAGTTAATTAACAGAATGGTGCAATCTCTTCATTTTACAATCTAAAGTAAACATATTTCCAAAGTTGTAACTGCAAAGCAGACTGCCAGTGCTCACAGATTTTACAAATCATATAATATTTTACCCAGTCAAGTGCTTTATAGAATAAAATAATTTATTTGCCAATCACTGAACTGTTTTCTATAAAATAGAATTCTATGTGTATTCTAGAACCCAGGCTTTGCTGTGTGTTACAGCTTCTTGTGCCAAGGGTGAGGACAAGGAGAATCAGATAGTTCCTTTTTTGTTTCAGCTGTTGCTTTTCTTCACCAAACAGCAATTGTATCCCAGCCCCTCTGTAATTTTTACTTCTTAAAAACTTTTTTGTGCACTACTGATAAGATACCAATGTCTTAGAAAAGGGAACATTGTACAATCAACTCTCACGGTATAACCATTCTCATCCTGGGTATTAACTTCTGCTCCATGGGCAACAAGGAGAGCAACAACTTGAGCGTGACCATCTCGCGCAGCATACATGATTGGAGTCATAAGTCTCCTAACAAGGAGGAAGAAAAGAAACATCTGTGTTAATGCCAACATTAACAGCTACTCAATTTCATTAATTTTACCATACACAATACCAATGTATTGTTTTGAAATCAAAGAAAAGGAAATGAAAGCTTTTAAAAAATCAGGTGATTTAAAAATCCAATCTCCCAGCAAATAAATGTGAAGGAAGAAGACACTTAAAAGTACTGAATGCTTACACAGCACCCTCTAGTGAAGACACGTGTTTAAAAAAAAAATCACACAAAAAGCCACACTTTCTAATATGAGGTTTCAATAATTTACATATTCATGTAGGAGAGTATCAGAGTACTATGTTTATGCTGGGAATACAGTGATGAAAGACCCAAAAAAGGTCCCTGTCCTCTCAGGATAGCTCATACTTATTAAATACTTATTATATTTTATTTATTACATTTAATAAAAATATAAGTTTAAAACTTTATCTTATTTCGTAATGTAGTCTGTTATGATTCTATTTTAGTATAAGCCTGAAAGAATTTTACCCTGACTTGGAGGCTTACTCTAGTTAAGAAAGAGATTAGTTTAATAGTTTAGCCAGACTCCAGACTATTTTCTGGGAGAGCACAGTGGTTTCCCTCTCGTGTATCATTTCTCAAAATAGAGATTCAATCCCTCTCCTCCTGGAAGTTAGTCAGCTTCTTGTTCTATTACAAAGGATACCAGAAAGATTCTATCAGTTCTACTTGGGCTGAACTGTATCATGGTCAGTTTTGAAGGTGGTCTGGGATTCTAGGCTCAATCTTCCTGAATTGGCTCAAATATCTGATTTATATATAAAGAACTTCACAAAAGAACAACAAAGTAAATAATTTCGGAAATCTGTTTTGATCTCCAGGAAGTTCATCTTGGTTATTCACATTACATACACGACCTATAAATAATATTTCTCTATAAGGCTTATTAACATAAGGTATATCCTGAATCTGGTCACTTCCTACTAATGTCTTTGGCACAAAAAGATTCACACATTTCTCTCTTTATTCTATTTCCTAAGATATTACAATTTCAATGTTTTATTGGAAACTGTATGCTAAGGTAGCTGTCAAGCATTGCCTCTTCTATCTTGAATATCTCCTATACACTGGCTTCATTAGACAGGTAATGTTTACAAAGTAAAGAGGGAATTGCCTGGATAACTTAAACAAATAATGAAAACACACACAATAGAACAAAATTATTTGAGTCGACTAATTCAAATTCTCCACTAAGTCTAAATTAAATCTCTTGATGCCTCTCCTCCACCCCACCTTCTCTATTAACAGTCCAAATCTGCTTCCAGTCGTCCCTATTTCACAAAGCTACCATTAACTATATAACTCAGGCCTAAGACTAAGCATCATTCATGACTCTTCTCCATCACTCCATATACAAGTCATCAGCTGGTCCTTCTGGCTCCACCTTCATAATTAATATTCTGAATCTAGCCACTTCTCACCATCTTGTTAGCTACTGTAAGCAGTCTAAGCCATCATCATCTTTCTCTGACCTGTGTTATTGCAATAGCCTCATAATTACTCTCCATGCTTCTGTCTTGGCCCCTTAGAGTTTATTCTCTTTGGAAATGCCCAGTTCTTCCCCTTCCAGGGACCATGCAAGTGCTGTTCCCTCTGCCTTTTCTTAGAACTTCATATTGCATACTTTTTCACCTTGTTCAGATCCCCATTAAGAGGCAAAAATCAATAAAATTGACAAACAAAACCAAATTTATCAAAATAAAAAGAAGACACAAATTACCAGTATCATGAATAAGAGAGGTGACATCAATACAGATTCTCCCCATTTTAAAAGTATAATGGAATATTATGAACAAATTTCTGCTAGTAAGACAACTTAGATGAAATGGACAAATTTCTCAACAGATTCAAGCTACCAAAACACACTAAAAAGAACCTAAATAGTCTTATATTTATAAAAAATTAAATTAGTAAATAACCCATTCCCTCCCCCCCCCCACACACACACACAAAGAAAAGAGCAGGTCTAGATGGCTTCACTGGTAAATTTCACCAAACAGTTAATGAAAAAAGTAACACCAATTCTACCCAGACTCTTCCAGCAAACTGAAAAGGAAAGAATACTTCCCAATTCATTCTATTAGCAAGACTTACTCTACTAGCAGGAACCAGAGAGAGACAGTGCAAGGAAAGAAAACTATGTAGACCAATAATCTTCACTGAACATAGATGCAAAAGTCCTCAATGAATTTTGGCAAACAGAATCCAAAAATACATAAAAAGGATAATACATCATAACCAAGTACAGTTATCCTGGGAATGCAAGATTAGTTTAACATCTGACCAAAAAAAGAAAAACCACCATTATCTCAACAAATGCGGAACAAGTACTTCACAAAATCTAACATCTAATAAAATTCTTAGCAATGTTAAGAGTAGAAGAGAACTTCCTCAACTGGAAAACTTTACAGCTAACACCATACTTAATGGTGAAAGAATGAATGCTTTCCTCCTAAGATCAGAAACAAGACAGATGTTTGTTCCCATCACTTCTATTCAACACTGTATTCCAAGCTCTAGCCAATGCAACACAACAAGAAAAACACAGGCATCCAGGTAGAAAAACAAGTAAAATTGTCTTTATTCACAGACAGCAGTCTGAGAACCCTATGGGATCTACCAAAAAAGCACTAAAACTAATAAATGAATTAGCAAGGTTGCAGGATACAAGATCTAATGGAATATACACAGCATTATTTAAAATTATTATTTCAAGGGGCGCCTGGGTGGCTCAGTCGGTTGGGTGTCTGACTTCAGCTCAGGTCATGACCTCACGGCTGGTGAGTTCAAGCCCCGCGTCGGGCTCTGTACTGACAACTCAGAGCCTGGAGCCTGTTTCAGATTCTGTGTCTCCCTCTCTCTCTGACCCTCCCCGTTCATGCTCTGTCTCCCTCTGTCTCAAAAATAAATAAACGTTAAAATTATTATTTCAATTTGTGAATTCATGATAAGCCATTACTACAGAGAATTTTTAAAATCCACAGGCAGAATAATTTCTAATTTATAAAAATTTAGTTCATATAGTTCAACCCCAATAAAAAACTTACGTGTAAACACCAATTTAGAACACAGAATCATCAAAATTTTGTAACCTCAGCATTAACTGTCTATTAGAGAAACAAAATCATTATGCATGGCTAAGCAGTTATCTCATTCACTGTTCACAACAACCTTATTAAACAGAAATTATTCTCACTTTAGAGATGAGAAAACAGGTTTAGAAATAAGTAGCTTTTGCTGAAAGATCACTGTTAGTGTGTGACTGAACTAAGATTTTTGTGTTTATTGCCCCCCATCTCCTGAAAATTACTTTTTGCAATCTATCCTGATAAAGAGAAATCTAAAGTTCTCTTTTTCTCATTCTACAATATGGCAAAATTGGAAAACTAAATAAGGTTGGCTAAAATATAATCTGAAGGAAGTGACACTCTGGCAGAATATCCAGAGAAGGTGACATGAAAGTGTTGAGTCGCATTTGCTTGAACCTCATTATTGAAAACTGTAAGTGAATTTTCTGATTTTGTACTGAAATTTGTTCTGAAATTGCACTGAAAATTAAGGTTCTTTGAAATATCAGTATCTCTTAGAATCTTGAACCAGCAGAGATTATAATTTTTGGCCAATTCACATGGACATAAATTGCTTCTTAGAGATGCCTACTTCCTCCTAGATAAGAAAAGTACTGGGCCAGCATAGTTTGCTTACTAAGAAGTTTCAGATTACTACTGAAAAATGTGTTTAAAATGTGGCACTGGTTTCTTCTAAGAAAAGCTTAATTTATCGAAAGTAACAGCAAACTCCTGTAATAGGGTCTAGATTATCTAGAAGGTTTATTACTTAGCTTCTAAACAGTTATTAAAGTTATTGATACCATCAGTAATGTTGCATGACAATTTTGAGAGGGGAGAGAACAATTCTTCCAGTTGTTTTACATCTACAGAAATTTGTAACATCTGTAGTTTCCTGCCTATTACTGATTAACAAAATCTAAATGAATTATTCAATTTTATAAACTCTTATGAACAATCTTAAGAACTCTTCAGGGAAGTTATAAAACTTTATAATAACTGGTCAACATGATAACAATTTGTGCTACTAATAACTTTACTTTCAGTATTAATTTCCATCTATTTCCTGAGATTTAATGTAAAGAATTTTTTACTTCCAATTCTCTCTTTAAATCACTGCCAATTTTGTTCTGCCTGCTCCTTCTAACAAAATTGCTTTGGCAAAGGTCAACAATTATTTGGACTCCTTTTATTTTTCTAGCACTTAAATGTATGGATTTCAAAGGTCCTCAATGCTCCTCCCTTTCCACTACATAAACACCATGTCTGGATGATCTCACCTACTCTCCTGACTTTACTGTCAACACACTAATGGCTGCTCCATCTGTATCTCTAGCCCTGGCTTTGCTCCTGAGCACAATATTATATCTGTCATTGCCACATGGTTATCCTAACAAAACATATATGCAACGCATATCCAAATCTGAAGTCACCACCTTACTTACCTCTAACATACAACTCTCTCTATTATTACTTACTTCTGGGAACAGCATCACAATCTATGCACTGCTCAACCCAGAAATCGGAATTTATCCAGGGCTCCTTGTCATACTTTCATATTTAAGTCAGCATTCCTATGAATTTTACCCCCTTCCTATCATTTGTATCTGTCCACTTTGCTCTCTCTCTCTTCTTCTTCCAAGTGTTCAGGTCTCATCATTTCTTACATGGATAACTGCCTTCTTGGCTCTAGTCTTTCCTCCATACTTGCAAATCTTATCATGTCAATTCACTATTTAAAATTTTCAAGGTTATACCTGTGATAAATGTATCTATCATGCTAAGTCCTCTGTCTACCATTTTAGCACCTCCAATCCTACTCCATCCTAATAATAGACTTAGGTTATGTCTGCATTTCATGGATTCCAATTTCTCTCTCCTCTGGATGGCCTATACTCAGAGCACTCTCTGAATGCAATGTCTTTTTACTCTTTTTGTCAACCGACTTATTCATAATCTACCTCTAAGGTTTCATTTTAGAAGCCAACATACCCCTACTTTTTTGATGCCCCACCTCCTCTTAAATACCAATTCCTCTCTCTTCTATGTTCTCTTAGTATTTTGTGCTTTTTTTTTTTTTAAATCAGTTCATCTATCAGGCCAAAATGTATTTGTTCAATTCATCTCTTTTTTTCAACTAGATTATAAGTGCTTTGAGGATAAGGACTCTGACCTGTATCTGTATCCACACCCAATCCATACAGCAACTAGTATAATGAATGGTCTGTTTCTATGTTTTGTGTCATGCTTACATTTAATACAGGCAGGACCTTCTTCTCTATTCCATAATTACATGTTTATTTATTGTATTTTTAATGTATCTATGTCCTTACTCATTTTATATATATCTATATTGGATCTGCTTCTTGAATTTAATAGGCTTTGATTTATGGATTTAGTGGCCATGTAGTCTGGTGTGTCCAAGTTTATGCTTTTTATATTTTCATTGATTTTTGCCTTTTATTGTAATAGAAAGTTCTTTATTCTATATACTGCATTTAACATTAGTAATACCTGATGCTGACAATCTTGATTTCCATGAGTTTGCTTTCATTGTAAAGGGTTTTTCATACTCCTTTCTCTTTTTTTTTTGTAAAGAGCATTTAGCCATCTTTTGGGTTTTTTTTTTTTTTTTTTAAAAATTTTTTTAATGTTTATTTTTGAGACAGAGAGAGACAGAGCATGAATGGGGGAGGGTCAGAGAGAGAGGGAGACACAGAATCTGAAACAGGCTCCAGGCTCTGAGCTGTCAGCACAGAGTCCGATGCGGGGCTCAAACTCACGGACTGCGAGATCATGACCTGAGCTGAAGTCGGACGTTTAACCGACTGAGCCACCCAGGCACCCCCATCTTTTGTTTTTTAAGCCAATATCTCAGTTGATAAATCCAGCCCATTCTCATTTAGTGTAATGACTGATAATTTAATTGACAATATTTTTTTCATTTTCGTTGGTTCAATAAAATTGCTATTCACTACATTTTTCTGCCTTGAAAATATGACTCTGCTTTTCCTTTTCTAAAAAAATGTCATTAAACATTATCATCTTTCTCTGGTCTTAGTAAAATACATATGATGTGTAAGCAAGATAAGATCTATTTCTCCTAATGAGACTATGGTCTCCTCCAGTACCATGCCATAATTTTCTCGTGCTTCTAGTCTAATAGGATGAGATCTTTTGAATACTTAGTTACTCTTAAGTTGCACCCACTCTCTGTAAACTATAGCTCTTAGATTTTTGCTGGTATGATTTAGTACTTATTTGAGTTTTACTTGTACTTTGTCTTGTCTGTTTCCAAAAACCTTATTTAGCACTCATACTTCACATTTTCAGACAGTCTAATATTATCCATTAAGTACACATACATCAAAGTTCATCTCTCTTCATTGCTTCCTCTTGTTTTCATCCTTTGTCTTCTTGAGGTCTCTGTTCTGATTCCTTTTTTTGTTTAGTCTTTTCTCAAGTCTTTTCGCTCATTCCAAGAATACAATCATATGGTATTTGTCTTTCTCTGACTTATTTCACTTAGCATTATACTCTCTAGCTCTATCCATGTTGTTACAAATAGCAAGATTTAATCCTTTTTATGGCTGCATAATATTCCATTGTATATATACCACCCCTTCTTTGTTCATTCATCAATGGACAGTTGGGCTGCTTCCACAGTTTGGCTATTGTAAATAGTGCTGCAATAAACACAAGGGTGCATGTATCCCTTTGAATTATTGTTTTTGTATCTTTGAGGTAAATACCCAGTAGTGTGGTTACTGGATCATTGGGTATGTTCTATTTTTAATTTTTTGAGAAACCTCCACAATGTTTTCCACACTGGCTGCATCAGTTTGCATTCCCACCAACAGTGCAAGGTTCCTTTTTCTCCATATACTCGCCAACATTTGTTGTTTCTTGGGTTTTTGCTTTTAGCCATTCTGACAGGTGATATGTTACTATAGTTTTGATTTGCATTTCCCTGATTATGAATGATGTTGAGCATCTTTTCATGTCTGTTGGCCATCTGTATGTATTCTTTGGAGAAATGTCTGTGTCTTCTGCCCATTTTAAAAATTGAATTATTTGTTTTTTGGGTATTGAATTATGTAAGTTCTTTATATAGTTTGGATATTAACCCTTTATGAGATATGTCATTTACAAATATCTTCTCTCATTCAGCAGGTGCCTTCTAGTTTTGTTGACTGTTTCTGTCACTGTGCAGAAACTTTTTATTTTGATGTAGTCCCAATAGTTTATTTTTGCTTTTTTTTACCTTGCCTCAGGAGACATATCTAGAAAAATGTTGCTATGGCTGATGTCAGAGAAATTACTGCCTGCTCACTCTTATAGGATTTTTATGGTTTCACGTCTCACATTCAGGTCTTTAATCCACTTTGAGTTTATTTTTATGTATGGTGGAAGAAAGCAGTCCAGTTTTCCCATTACCATTTGAAGAGCCTGTCCTTTTTCTATTAGATATCCATTTCTCTTTTCTGAAAGATTAATTTACCATATCATTGTGGGTTTATTTCTGGGTTTTCTATTCTATTCCATTGATCTATGTGTCTATTTTTATGCCAGTTCCATGTTTTAATTACTACCACTTTGTAATATAATGTGGAGTCTGGAATTGTGACACCTGCCACAAGTTTGCATTGGCTATTCAAGGCCTTTTGTGGTTCCATACAAATTTTAGGATTTTTTGTTCTAGTTCTGTGAAAAATGCTCTTGGTATTTTGATAGGGATTGCAATAAATGTGTACGTTACTTTGGGTAGTATAGACATTTTAATGATATTTGTTCTTCCAATCCATGAGCATTGAATGTCTTTCCATAGCTTTGCATTGTCTTGAATTTCTTTCATCAGTGCTTTACACTTTTCAGAGTCACCTTTTTGGTTTATTCCTACATATTTGATTGTTTTTGGTGCAATTGTAAATGGGACTGTTTTCTTAATTTCCATTTCTTCTGCTTCATTATTAGTGTATGAGAATGCAACAGATTTCTTTACATTGATTTTGTATTCTGCAACTTCACTGAATTCACTTATCTATTGTAGTATTTGTTTTTCCCAAAGTCTTTGAGGTCTTCTGTATTTAGTATCTTGTCATCTGCAAATACTGAGTGTTTTACGTCCTCTTACCAATCTGGAATATTCTTTTTTTTAATGTTTATTATTTATTTTTGAGAGAGAGAGAGAGAGAGAGACAGAGTGCAAAGAGTGGGACAGAGAGAGAAGAAGACAGAATCTGAAACAGGCTCCAGGCTCTGAGCTGTCAGCACAGAGCCCGACACGGGGCTCGAACTCACAGACTGTGAGATCATGACCTGAGCTGAAGTCAGACGCTTAACCGACTGAGCCACCCAGGCACCCCCAATCTGGAATATTCTTAATGGCAGAAATCCTTACAGATTTTGAAAATCAAAGAAATTTCTTGTGCAGTGGGTTCATAGTTTAAGAGCAGGTTATTGGCTCCCCCTAGGAGTACTAGAGTATTCTCTCTGCTTTCCTATCTTCCCAAATTCTCCCAACCTGACTGACAGAGACAACTTGTTTAGCTTCAAGTCTTTAGGAGTCTGGAAACCTAAGATAATCATGCAGGATCGGCTTCATCCCAGGTCCATAAATCTCCTAATGTCAAGCTTTTATAGGATTAGCTGCTCTCCATCTGGACTTACCCCTGATGACTTCCCACCATTTTGCAAGGATAAGAATAAGAGCCTGAGACCTCCTAAGCACCCAGATGTCTTAAACTCTCAGCAGTCTAAGGCTCAGGAAAGGCAAGTAGCTTAGAGTTGAGAACAAAAAGGAAGAGAATGATGTTTTGGTTGCAAATTCCCAGATATCCTTGTGCCATGTTTATAAAGGCCTTTGCCAATCCAATATATATTTATACTCATTTTCATCTAGTATTTTTTTAATGTTAATTTATTTTTGGGAAGGTGGGGAGGAGCAGAGACAGGGACAGATGATCAAAAGTGGCTCTGTGCTGACAGTAGTCAGCTTAATGTGGGGCTCCAACTCACAAACTGTGGGGTCATGAACTGAGCCGAAGTCAGACGTTTAACCTACTGAACCACCTAGATGCAATATTTTGACTAGTAATTTTTTATGTTTTTTAATACTTTATTTCGAGGCATATGAAATAATTTTGGTGCGAGGTTCAAATCCAGCATTTTTTATTCCTTCAAATAGCTATGCAAATCCCCAGCACCAAAATAAGGATCCATTTTCTTTCTTTAGTTTGAAATGCCATATTAATCATATATAATAATTTTGTATACTCTTGAATTGCTTTAGATTTCTTTTGTTTTCCTTCTAGGGATTAGTGATAGCCAGCTTTCCACGAATACCACACTGCTTTAATTATTGTGATTTATTTTTAATATAAGGCTAATTCTATATGATGACTTTTTAAAAAAAAATGTTTTTACTTATTTTTGAAGGAGAGAGAGACAGAGCATGAGCAGGGGAGGGGCAGAGAGAGAGGGAGACACAGAATCTGAAGTAGGCTCCAGGCTCTGAGCTGTCAGCACAGAGCCCAATGCAGGGCTCAAACCCATGAACTGTGAGATCATAACCTGAGCCAAAGTCAGATGCTTAACCAACTGACTCACCCAGGTGCCCCTCTATATCATTACTCTTTAACAAGATGTATTAATTTTTAAAAATTACTTAATTCATACATATATGCATTTTTCCCTAAGAACACTACAGATAATCACTGTTATGAATTGGCTATCTTTCTAGATCTTAGCAAAGGAAAATAATAAATTTTACATGTATAAATATATGCAAAAAAATGGCAATTTTAAACATAAATAAATCATGCTATTCATGCAATATTTTGACTTGCCAATAAATTTAAGACTCTAACTTATCTCTAAGTATTGCTTTTTCTCAATCACGCAAGTTTCATTCAAAAATTGCTATTGCAAGGCTTCAATTGTTCAGGCCTAAGTTTTATCACTTCTATTTTGATTTCTTCTTTAATCTACAAATTATTATGTTTAATTTTAAGTACCCAGTTTTATGCATTGGAGAGGCTTTTGGTTGTTAAATTCTAAATTCATTACACTGTTGTTAGTGAAGTGAAAGAGATCACTTTCTTAAAAGGAATTTATTAAGGCTTCCTTTGTGGCCTAGAACATCACCATATCTTAAAAATAATCCACATGTATTTGAAAAGAATCCCTGTGTGTAAATTATGTTAAGAGTCAGAATTCTTGAGGAGGAGGGAAGATGGCGGCATAGGAGGACGCTGGGATCACCGCGCGTCCTGCTGATCACTTAGATTCCACCTACACCTGCCTAAATAACCAAGAAAACCGCCAGAGGATTAGCAGAACGGAGTCTCCGGAGCCAAGCGCAGACGAGAGGCCCACAGAAGAGGGTAGGAAGGGTGGCCAGGCGGTGCACGCTCCACGGACTGGCGGGAGGGAGCCAGGGCGGAGGGGCGGCTCACCGGCCAAGCAGAGCCCCCGAGTCTGGCTTGCAAAAGCGGAGGGGCCTGACGGACTGTGTTGCGACAGCAAGCGCGACTTAGCCTCTGGGAGGTCATAAGTTAACAGCTCTGCTCAGAAAGCGGGAAGGCTGGAGGACAAAGGGAGGGAGAGCTGCTGAGCCCCCGGATGACAGAGCTCAGTTTGGTGGGGAACAAAGGCACTCGCCAGAGCCATCTCCCCCGCCCATCCCCCAGCCAAAATCCCAAAGGGAACCAGTTCCTGCCAGGGAACTTGCTCGCTCCTCCGCGCAAACACCCAACTCTGTGCTTCTGCGGAGCCAAACCTCCGGCAGCCGATCTGACTCCCTCCCGCTGCCGCAGGGCCCCTCCTGAAGTGGATCACCTAAGGAGAAGCGAGCTAAGCCTGCCCCTCCTGCCCCCGTGCACCTTGCCTACCCACCCCAGCTAGTACGCCAGATCCCCAGCACCACAAGCCTGGCAGTGTGCAAGTAGCCCAGACGGGCCAGCCACCCCACAGTGAATCCCGCCCCTAGGAGAGGGGAAGAGAAGGCACACACCAGTCTGACTGTGGCCCCAGTGGTGGGCTGGGGGCAGACATCAGGTCGGACTGCGGCCCCGCCCACTAACTCCAGTTATACACCACAGCACAGGAGAAGTGCCCTGAAGGTCCTCACCACTCCAGGGACTATCCAAAATGACCAAACGGAAGAATTCCCCTCAGAAGAATCTCCAGGAAATAACAACAGCTAATGAACTGATCAAAAAGGATTTAAATAATATAACAGAAAGTGAATTTAGAATAATAGTCATAAAATTAATCGCTGGGCTTGAAAACAGTATAGAGGACAGCAGAGAATCTCTTGCTACAGAGATCAAGGGACTAAGGAACAGTCATGAGGAGCTGAAAAGCACTTTAAACGAAATGCAAAACAAAATGGAAACGACGACAGCTCGGATTGAAGAGGCAGAGGATAGAATAGGTGAACTAGAAGATAAAGTTATGGAAAAAGAGGAAGCTGAGAGAAAGAGAGATAAAAAAATCCAGGAGTATGAGGGGAAAATTAGAGAAGTGATACACTAAAAAGAAATAATATACGCATAATTGGTATCCCAGAGGAGGAAGAGAGAGGGAAAGGTGCTGAAGGGGTACTTGAAGAAATTATAGCTGAGAACTTCCCTGAACTGGGGAAGGAAAAAGGCATTGAAATCCAAGAGGCACAGAGAACTCCCTTCAGACGTAACTTGAATCGATCTTCTGCACGACATATCATAGTGAAACTGGCAAAATACAAGGATAAAGAGAAAATTCCGAAAGCAGCAAGGGATAAACGTGCCCTCACATATAAAGGGAGACCTATAAGACTCATGACTGATCTCTCTTTTGAAACTTGGCAGGCCAGAAAGGATTGGCACGATATCTTCAGTGTGCTGAACAGAAAAAATATGCAGCCGAGAATCCTTTATGCAGCAAGTCTGTCATTTAGAATAGAAGGAGAGATAAAGGTCTTCCCAAACAAACATAAACTGAAGGAATTAGTCACCACTAAACCAGCCCCACAAGAGATCCTAAGGGGGATCCTGTGAGACAAAGTACCAGAGACATCACTACAAGCATAAAACATACAGACATCACAATGACTCTAAACCCGTATCTTTCTATAATAACACTGAATGTAAATGGATTAAATGTGCCAACCAAAAGACATAGGCTATCAGAATGGATAAAAAAACAAGACCCATCTATTTGCTGTCTACAAGAGACTCATTTTAGATCTGAGGACACCTTTAGATTGAGAGTGAGGGGATGGAGAACTATTTATCATGCTACTGGAAGCCAAAAGAAAGCTGGAGTAGCCATACTTATATCAGACAAACTAGACTTTAAATTAAAGGCTGTAACAAGAGATGAAGAAGGGCATTATATAATAATTACAGGGTCTATCCATCAGGAAGAGCTAACAATTATAAATGTCTATGTGCCTAATACCGGAGCCCCCAAATATATAAAACAATTACTCATAAACATAAGAAACCTTATTGATAAGAATGTGGTCATTGCAGGGGACTTTAACACCCCACTTACAGAAATGGATAGATCATCTAGACACACGGTCAATAAAGAAACAAGGGTCCTGAATGATACATTGGATCAGATGGACTTGACAGATATATTTAGAACTCTGCATCCCAAAGCAACAGAATATACTTTCTTCTCGAGTGCACATGGAACATTCTCCAAGATAGATCATATACTGGGTCACAAAACAGCCCTTCATAAGTATAGAAGAATTGAGATCATACCATGCATACTTTCAGACCACAATGCTATGAAGCTTGAAATCAACCACAGGAAAAAGTCTGGAAAACCTCCAAAAGCATGGAGGTTAAAGAACACCCTACTAACGAATGAGTGGGTCAACCAGGCAATTAGAGAAGAAATTAAAAAATATATGGAAACAAACGAAAATGAAAATACAACAATCCAAACGCTTTGGGACGCAGCGAAGGCAGTCCTGAGAGGAAAATACATTGCAATCCAGGCCTATCTCAAGAAACAAGAAAAATCCCAAATACAAAATCTAACAGCACACCTAAAGGAAATAGAAGCAGAACAGCAAAGGCAGCCTAAACCCAGCAGAAGAAGAGAAATCATAAAGATCAGAGCAGAAATAAACAATATAGAATCTAAAAAAACTGTAGAGCAGATCAACGAAACCAAGAGTTGGTTTTTTGAAAAAATAAACAAAATTGACAAACCTCTAGCCAGGCTTCTCAAAAAGAAAAGGGAGATGACCCAAATAGATAAAATCATGAGTGAAAATGGAATTATTACAACCAATCCCTCAGAGATACAAGCAATTATGAGGGAATAGTATGAAAAATTATATGCCAACAAACTGGACAACCTGGAAGAAATGGACAAATTCCTGAACACCCACACTCTTCCAAAACTCAATCAGGAGGAAATAGAAAGCTTGAACAGACCCATAACCAGCGAAGAAATTGAATCGGTTATCAAAAATCTCCCAACAAATAAGAGTCCAGGACCAGATGGCTTCCCAGGGGAGTTCTACCAGACGTTTAAAGCAGAGATAATACCTATCCTTCTCAAGCTATTCCAAGAAATAGAAAGGGAAGGAAAACTTCCAGACTCATTCTATGAAGCCAGTATTACTTTGATTCCTAAACCAGACAGAGACCCAGTAAAAAAAGAGAACTACAGGCCAATATCCCTGATGAATATGGATGCAAAAATTCTCAATAAGATACTAGCAAATCGAATTCAACAGCACATAAAAAGAATTATTCACCATGATCAAGTGGGATTCATTCCTGGGATGCAGGGCTGGTTCAACGTTCGCAAATCAATCAACGTGATACACCACATTAACAAAAAAAAAGAGAAGAACCATATGATCCTGTCAATCGATGCAGAAAAGGCCTTTGACAAAATCCAGCACCCTTTCTTAATAAAAACCCTTGAGAAAGTCGGGATAGAAGGAACATACTTACACATCATAAAAGCCATTTATGAAAAGCCCACAGCTAACATCATCCTCAATGGGGAAAAACTGAGAGCTTTTTCCCTGAGATCAGGAACACGACAGGGATGCCCACTCTCACTGCTGTTGTTTAACATAGTGTTGGAAGTTATACCATCAGCAATCAGACAACAAAAGGAAATCAAAGGCATCAAAATTGGCAAAGATGAAGTCAAGCTTTTGCTTTTTGCAGATGACATGATATTATACATGGAAAATCCGATAGACTCCACCAAAAGTCTGCTAGAACTGATACATGAAGTCAGCAAAGTTGCAGGATACAAAATCACTGTACAGAAATCAGTTGCATTCTTATACACTAAGAATGAAGCAACAGAAAGACAAAGAAACTGATCCCATTCACAATTGCACCAAGAAGCATAAAATACCTAGGAATAAATCTAACCAAAGATGTAAAAGATCTGTACGCTGAAAACTATAGAAAGCTTATGAAGGTTATTGAAGAAGATATAAAGAAATGGAAAGACATTCCCTGCTCATGGATTGGAAGAATAAATATTGTCAAAATGTCAATACTACCCAAAGGTATCTACACATTCAATGCAATCCCAATCAAAATTGCACCAGCATTCTTCTTGAAACTAGAACAAGCAATCCTAAAATTCATATGGAACCACAAAAGGCCCCGAATAGCCAAAGTAATTTTGAAGAAGAAGACCAAAGCAGGAGGCATCACAATCCCAGACTTTAGCCTCTACTACAAAGCTGTCATCATAAAGACAGCATGGTATTGGCACAAAAACAGACACATAGACCAATGGAATTGAATAGAAACCCCAGAACTAGACCCACAAACGTATGGCCAACTCATCTTTGACAAAGCAGGAAAGAACATCCAATGGCAAAAAGACAGTCTCTTTAACAAATGGTGCTGGGAGAACTGGACAGCAACATGCAGAAGGTTGAAACTAGACCACTTTCTCACACCATTCACAAAAATAAACTCAAAATGGATAAAGGACCTGAATGTGAGACAGGAAACCATCAAAACCTTAGAGGAGAAAGCAGGAAAAGACCTCTCTGACCTCAGTCATAGCAATCTCTTACTCGACACATCCCCAAAGGCAAGGGAATTAAAAGCAAAAGTGAATTACTGGGACCTTATGAAGATAAAAAGCTTCTGCATAGCAAAGGAAACAACCAACAAAATTAAAAGGCAACCAACGGAATGGGAAAAGATATTTGCAAATGACATATCGGACAAAGGGCTAGTATCCAAAATCTATAAAGAACTCACCAAACTCCACACCCGAAAAACAAATAACCCAGTGAAGAAATGGGCAGAAAACATGAATAGACAATTCTCTAAAGAAGACATCCAGATGGCCAACAGGCACATGAAAAGATGTTCAACGTCACTCCTTATCAGGGAAATACAAATCAAAACCACCCTCAGATATCACCTCTCGCCAGTCAGAGTGGCCAAAATGAACAAATCAGGAGACTATAGATGCTGGAGAGGATGTGGAGAAACGGGAACCCTCTTGCACTGTTGGTGGGAATGCAAATTGGTGCAGCCGCTCTGGAAAGCAGTGTGGAGGTTCCTCAGAAAATTAAAAATAGACCTACCCTATGACCCAGCAGTAGCACTAATAGGAATTTACCCAAGGGACACAGGAGTACTGATGCACAGGGGCACTTGTACCCCAATGTTTATAGCAGCACTCTCAACAATAGCCAAATTATGGAAAGAGCCTAAATGTCCATCAACTGATGAATGGATAAAGAAATTGTGGTTTATATACACAATGGAATACTACGTGACAATGAGAAAGAATGAAATATGGCCTTTTGTAGCAACGTGGATGGAACTGGAGAGTGTGATGCTAAGTGAAGTAAGCCATACAGAGAAAGACAGATACCATATGGTTTCAGTCTTATGTGGATCCTGAGAAACTTAACAGAAACCCATGGGGGAAGGGAAGGAAAAAAAACAAAAAAAAAAGAGGTTAGAGTGGGAGAGAGCCAAAACATAAGAGACTGTTAAAAACTGAGAACAAACTGAGGGTTGATGGGGGGTGGGAGGGAGGGTAGGGTAGGTGATGGGTATTGAGGAGGGCACCTTTTGGGATGAGCACTGGGTGTTGTATGGAAACCAATTTGACAATAAATTTCATATATTAAAAAAATAAATAAATAAAATAAAAAGAAAAGAAAGAGTCAGAATTCTTGATAAATATCAATTAGATACACTTGCTAAGTGTGTCACATTTCCCATCTTTACTTTTTTCCTGTATCTTTATTTTTATCTAATCGTTAAAATCTTCAAATATGATTATACATCTATCCTTTCTAAAAATTCTACTAGCTTCATTTTATATATTTTAAAGCCACACATATTGAAACTATCTTGTAAATTTTTGCTTTTTACCCCAGAGGTCTTTTTTGTTTCGGTATCTACCAGGTATAAATATTTGCTAAATGAATAACATATTTTTTGATAACTTTATTTTTAACTGTTATATATTCTTTTATTTGTGACTCTCACTGGATTTTGGTTTCAGCCAATATGAAAGTTACTATATTTTAGTCACTGAGTTTTACCAATTAGATGACTTTTTCTATTAATATGGTTAGACTTATTTCTGACATTGTGCTTTTTATTTACTATGTTTCCATGATAAATACATGCTTCCATGACTCCTTTTCAGTCTTGTTAGATCAAATTCTATTTGTTCTATCTACCCTCATCCCTATCCCCTTCATCTGAAAGCTTACAACACCCTTTTCTTTTAGTATTTACTTTTAGTTCCTTCTCAGCTTCTTCCCAACAATCTTACTCTTACCATTTAACGAAGAGTTAATCAATAACTGTGGTCTCATCTAAAGGCAAGTTTACTTTTATTTTACTTCATTCTCTCCTCAGCCACCCAAATTCCAAAACTGTCAGCATGGAAGTTTAGTGTAACTTGTCATTTTATCATTAAAAGCTCTTTTCTTTTAAACAGCCAATAGTTATTTAGATTTACCAATATGTTTATTCATTTCTCATTCAACATTATTTTTTACATCCCATTATTTCTTCTGGGTTTATTTTTCTTTTTGCAGCACTTTTTAGATTTATTTTTAAGAGTCGGAAGAATGGTCATTCTTGGCCAGGAACACTTTCCTATGAAATATGTGGAAGCCTTTTAGTTTATCAAAATGACTGGAGGAAGCTATTGGCATTTAATGGGTGAGGGCCAGGGATGCTAAATATTATGCAATACACAGTACAATCTCACTCAAAATGTCAATTGTGCCTGTGCTGAAACAACTTTGTTTTCATATACATGAAAATGTCTTTATTTTACCTTCACTTTTGAATGATAGAATAGCTAAATACAGACTCGCAGGTTCAAAGTTTATTCCTCAGACCATTTATCTTCTTCCATATATAGCTGTTATTAAGAACTCTATTATCAGATAGTCATTTGTTGATAGAAATTGTTTTGATAAATTGTGTTTTCTACAGGTAACTTTTAGGATTTTTGCCTTTATTCTTGATATTCTGAAGTTATGATGTGCCCATATATTTTAATTTTTAATTAAAAAAATATATCTTTATCTATGTGTATATGTGTATAAATCTTGTTTTCAAAGATCTTTCAAACCTAAGGATATGGGTTTTCACTTTGAGAACATTCTTGGCTATTATTTTTTTTTCTTTTGTATTTATTTTTGAGAAAGAGAGCGTGAGTGAAGGACAGGCAGAATGGGGGAAACAGAGAATCCCAAGTAGGCTCCCCACTGTCAGTGCAGAGCCCAACACAGGGCTCAAACCCACAAACTGTGAGATCACAACCTGAGCCAAAATCTAGAGTTGGACGCTTAACTGAATGAGCCACTCAGGCACCCCTGGGCTTTTAGTACTTCAAATATAGTCTCTTTCATTTTCTTCTTCTGGAACTCTTCTTAGATATCAGAATTTCTGGTGAGGATCTCCATGTGTCGTATCTTTTCCTTTGTAACTCTTCATGTCATATTCTAGGAGATTTCCTCACATCTATCTTCCAGTTCGTTAATCAGCAGTTCAGCAGAATCCCATGTGCTGTTATTCAGATACTTAGTTTTAATATTCAACAATAGGTCTGTCATTTAGTGGAGGCAAATCCTTCTTTTATTGCTCAGAAAAATAAAGACCTCTTAAAATTCTTCTGGGTTTTTTTTTTCCTACTTTCTCCAGTCTAAGTTGCTCTTTTGTGGAATTTGTTGTCCCTGTTTTATGATGCTTACATTCTCCAGTTTTTGATGATCTATGATTGTGTACCCATCTTCTGGCATGTAAAAGCCTCCTAAGCATGGAAAATTCAAGCCAGCAACCCTGGCCTTGCCTATCAGTACTGTCGTTCTTAGGGATTGCCAGAGAGGGTTCCTATCTGTTTCTTTCTTTAGTAAGTTACTCCTTTTCCATTCCACAGATAACTACCTTTCCTGTTTCAAAAGACTTTACTAAAACTTTATGGATATCTAAAATTTGTTGTGGAGGAGCAGGACTTTTAGCATATGTTCAGTTTAACATCTTGAAGTCACAAACCTATTTTTCAGAAAATTCCTGGTCTTTTCTTTCCTGTCATGTCTTTCTCTCAGAATTAATAAAATCACTTCATTAAGTTAAAATAATCCCCTTGGATCTCTGAATGAGATGTTTAATTTTACAAACTGATTTAGATAAAAAAAAACAAAAAACGAAACCACCAAATTTCTTTTTTAATGCTGAGTCATCCCAGCCAAAAAAAGGACACATCTATTTATTCAATCTCCTTTTATTTCAGTGTAGTTTTAAACTTTTCTTCATTTGGGTCTTTCACATGTCTTGTACGCTCACTTTTAGATATTTAATGTTTTTTGCTCTTGAAATTGGGATCTATTATCTCACTGTATTTTCAAGCTGGTTATTATTTATAAGTTGGAAGCGAAATCAATTTTGCCTATTAGTATTTTTAAAAACGACTTCATTTTATGGTTATTTTGAACAGTTTCTGGGTTGATTATCTTGGGGTTTACCAAGCATATACTCATGTAATCTAAAATACTATCATTTTATCCCCTGTTTCCTAATACAAAAGCCTAATAGTTTGATAATCAGTCATAGTTAAATGGTTTAAAATAGGATTTGGCAAAATTTTTCTGTAAAGGGCAAGAGAGTAAATATTTTAGGTTTTATGGGGCATGCAAGGCTGTGTCACAACCACTCAAGTCTACTGTTATAGCACAAAAACAGACACAGACAATACATAAATGAATGAGCCCAGCCTTGCTGCAGTCAAACTTTAGAGGTTTGCAAACCCTCGGTTTAGAGCAGAAGTATTATACTTGTAAGTATAAAGTCAGTCAGTCTTCCTAAGTTCAAATCTAGTGTTCAGCATTTATTGGCTGAAGATAGTTTCTTAGACTCTTACTGCCTCAGTTTCTATAACTTTATATGGGCGTGATAGTTTCTACATCTGTGGCACCTATTTGTGATATTATCATAACTTGTGGGTAATGAGATAATAATGTTTCACAACCAGAAGAGTACTAAGCATGAAATAAATGCTCTGTCATTATTACCTATGTTTATTATTTGTACCACTTATTTTCTTCTTTTGCATAACTGAATTGCCATACAATTCCTAAGACCGTGTTAAAGACAACTTATAATAAGCATCCTGACCAAGATCTTCTTGGCATTAATGCAAATGCTGCTACAGTTTCTCTGTTAAGCACATAACTTGGTTTGGATTTAGTTACATGTTTATGAAATTAAGGAACTATTCATCTAATCAAATTTTATTAAGGTCATAAAAATTGGATTCGATTTTAACTTTTCTAAAAATACCCTTCTTAGGGGCGTCTGGGTGGCTCAATCGGTATAGCATCCAACTTTAGCTCAGGTCATGATCTCGTGGTTTGTGGGTTCGAGCCCCACGTCGGGTTCTGTGCTGACAACTGGAGGCTGGAGCCTGCTTCAGATTCTGTGTCTCCCTCTCTCTCTCTGCCCCTCCCCTGCTCATGCTCTGTCTCTCTCTCTCAAAAATAAACAAACATTAAAGATAAATAAATAAATAAATAAATAAAAGTAAAAATAAATAAAAATAAAAATACCCTTCTTGGCATCAATCATGATGGTATATCCCCCTTTAAAAATCTCTTGACCCATTATAAAATAGATTTCCCTAATATTGAGCCATTTTTTGTTGACATGAATCTCATATGATCACTATACTTGCTGATAACATTCATTTTGCTGACACTTCATTAAGAATCTGGGATTTTTGTATTTATATTTGTAACTGAGATTGATTTATAAAGTTTGTTGGAGTGGATTTTTTTTTACTGGATTTTAGAATTAGTGTTTGCTTTATAAAAAACAACTGAAAAGCTTCCCTTTTTTTTATACTCTGAAAATATTTAAATTGTATTGGTGTAATCTATTCCTTCGTAATTAAAAAGTAGTAACTTGTTCCACTCTCTGAGCTTAGGACCATTTTTGGAAGTTAGCTTTCTGACAATTTTCCTCAAAAGACAGAAATCACAACATAAAAACTAAAAACAAAAAAAGCACAAATAAAAACATACCAGAAGTAGCATTTTCAACACATGTAACAATAAAAAGCTAAAAGATCCAATTTTCCAAAAGGTCCTATAAATCAGTAAAGAACATGTGGACCATCAAACAGAAAAATGGCAAAGGTCACAGGAAATTAACTAACAAAGAAACATAAACAACTAACAAAAATGTGGAAGACTAATCAATTAAGTATTATTGAAAAGCATGCAAACTAAAGAGAAGTACCATTACATACGAATCAGATTGGACAATTTAGAATATCAAAAATATCCAGTGATACTTCTGTGTAGGTCCTCTCAAAAACTGTTGAAGGTAGTATAAAGTAATCCAAATTTTTCAGAAGATAATTTGGCAACACCTATCATAATTCTAAATATACATTATCTTTGAGTCGGCAACTGCACTTTAGGAATATGTTCCATAGAAAACTTACTCATATTTCTAGAGATGTTGACCATAGCATTTTTTGTAATACTAAAAAACTGAAAACAATCCAAATGTTTTTCAGTAAAATATTAGGCTAAGCAATGATAACACATCCATATAGTAGAAGATTATACAGCCATTATAAAGAGAGAACTGTAGGTATACATACTGGCAGTACAGCATCTCTGAAACACTGGTGAGAAAAAGCGATTGAAATACACTATATAGTATATAATCCTATTTAAAGATAAAAGAAAACCAAAAAAAAAAAATGCTAACAAATGGAAGAAATTCTGTAAGAATATAAAATAACCTGCTATGGAGTAGGAAAAAAGAAGACTTTTCACTTTCTAAGTTACATATTTTAAAAAATTTTTAACCAGAACCTTTTGTGATCAGAATTTTAACTAAAAATGCATTTTGATAACTATCTTGAGGTACAGTGGAAATTTATCATTCATGGCCCTTAAAGGGTGAGTGGCTCAGGTAAAATCCCAACTTTGAGTTGAGATCACTGAAGGACTATAGGGGAAATGATCAACCCTGAAACCCAAATGTTCTTCAAATTCAGGCAAAATTACTTCTGTTTTCAATTCTGAATATACAGTCTCTGGCAAGAGCAACAGTCGTTTAACAAGACCTTTTGGTTCCAACTGATCCTCAACCTACTAACAGAATAACCTTTATAAAATACTAATACATTCCTTTTTCTTAAAATTGTTTAATAGCTCTCAGGATGAAATTCATAGTTTCTAGCATGGTTCACAGATTATTATCTAGCCACTGCCAAATTCTGACTCCATTTCTACTCTAATACCGTATGATCTGGTTATATAACTTACAATTGCCTGAATAAAAGGTGCTCTCATCCATTTCTAGAGGTGCCACCCTCTACATTGAATATTCTTTTCTATCATCTTCCTTTGACTAAATCCTATTCATTCTTCAAATCTCAAGAAAAAGCTATAGGAATTTTCCACTTGACATCTTCATCTCAGTTAAATTTTCTCCCAATTTCTACTCCTAGGGACATCCTCTACTACCTCTAGTCTTACTCTATTATAAATGTTCAAAGTCCTATAATCTCTTATATTATTTTGTCAAATTCTTGAGGCAGAGAATGGATGTTACCTTGTATCTCCTAGGGCTTAGCATATATTGTTTAACTAAACCCAGCTGAATATACTAGTGATATTGTTTTTTTCTCCTTCATCTATCAAAGTTCCTCAAATTGTTAATGGCCAAGAGACGGTTAAAAAAAAAAAATAAGTTTATGAGGTGCCTGCGTGGCTCAGTCGGTTGGGCGTCCGACTTGGGCTCAGGTCATGATCTCACAGTCCGTGAGTTTGAGCCCCGTGTTGGGCTCTGTGCTGGCAGCTCACAGGCTAGAGCCTGCTTTGGAGTCTGTGTCTCCCTCTCTCTCTGCCCCTCCCCTGCTCATGCTCTGTCTCTCTGTCTCTCAAAAATGAATAAAAAAATTTTTTTTTAATTTAAAAAAGTAAGTTTACACATTGTTACCATAATTACAGTTTTTTTTTCCTGGATGATGCAGAGCTTTTTATTCATCACTTTTAAATTATTTCATTTCAATAAAACTTCCACTAGAGGGCATACAAGGAAAAGCAGAAACAAAACTCTCAATGTGACAGGGAAAAAAAATGTACCTTCATAACGATGTATTTATTACTTCTCTGTACCAAGGGTAAAATGGATGGTTTGTCTTCATGTCACATTTTTACTGTACAGTTCAGTATTATCTACTTTTTTAACTCTGCTTAAAATAATCAGCTTTTAGCTGGGAGTTTAATGAAACTATGAAAAAGGAGATGTGGACAATAAAATGCTATGAATTGGACATCCATTTTCAGCTATCAGAGTAATTTTATTATATTAACCTCCTACTAACAAAAGCTATAAAAGCTGACAAAATACAAACTATGTTTGAAGGCCTTGTAGAAAACCAAGGCAGCCAGAATATGAGAAGCCAATATCTTGGGGAGAAAAGAGGCATTTGTTGAATTGAGTCTTAAATTCTTTGTCACTTTTTCTCTTGAGACATTTGCCAATTCCTGAGTAGCATAAGCAAAAATCAGGGCTTACAAGCCTTCTTATGGGGCTAGAGACACAAAAAATGGAGTTCAGGGCTACCAACCAAGAGCTTCAAGAATTGTCTGGAAAAAAAGGAATAGCAGAAAATAAAAGGGACCTTGAAGAGAAGTGATATTCTGCTGGGCTTTTACCTTCAAGGCATATGAAAATTCCTAAGAAACATGAATTATGTGTGGGGAGGAGGGAGGAAGACCCTCAAACAGCTGCTAAGAGGCTGAAGAGGTAAGAAGGGCTTTTAGCATTCCATAAAACTGAGAAAAATAATAAAGTTTGTCTTCTTAAAGGGTGAGTGACTCAGGTAAAATCCCCACTTGGAGTTGAGATCACTGAAGGGTTGTAGGGGAAATAGATTAATCCTGAAACCCAACCTTGAACTATCATAATCCCTGATTGGATCAAGGTTCTAACTCCCAGTCAGAAGAAAATTAATTATTTTCTGGAAGTAAATAGGCGTATACAAAAGTTTATACATAATATCCAGCATTCAATCAAAACTTACTAGGTATTCTAAGGAGACAAACCACGTGACTAAAAGAGGAAGAGACAATTAAAAAGACCTCTAGATGTTATAAGAAACATACTTCAAAATAAGTGTGATTAATGTGCCCCAGAAAATAGAAGACAAAGAAAGAATTTAACTAGAGACCTGAATTTTTTTTTTTTTCAACATTTTTTATTTATTTTTGGGACAGAGAGAGACAGAGCATGAACGGGGGAGGGGCAGAGAGAGAGGGAGACACAGAATCGGAAACAGGCTCCAGGCTCCGAGCCATCAGCCCAGAGCCTGACGCGGGGCTCGAACTCACGGACCGCGAGATCGTGACCTGGCTGAAGTCAGACGCTTAACTGACTGCGCCATCCAGGCGCCCCTAGAGACCTGAATTTTAGGGAAGATAAAAGGTAAGCAGAAATTATAGAACTTAAAAATAAGATGTACTGAAATTAAGAAGTTAATAAATGAGTTTAACAGCAGATTAACTGCAGCAGCAGCAGATTAGTAACCTGGAGGTTAGGAGACCAGGAGAAAATACCCAGGGTGAAATATGGAGAGGAAGAAGGATGGAAATAAAGAAAGATTGTTAAGAGGCATATGTGATACGGGTGTAATGGTCTAAATTCCATTCGAAGAGAGAAGGAGAATGAGGCAAAAGCAACATCTGATGACATATTGGCTGAAAATTTTCCCAGACTCACAAAACAAATTAAACAGATTCAAGACGTTCTATAAACCCTAAGCTGAACAAATTCAAAGAAAACTATACTTAGAAATTATAGCAAAGTTGCCTAAAACAAGAAACAAATGGAAAATCATAAAAACCATCAGAGAATAAAATACCCTCAAACATAATACCTTCCACAATAAGACTAACAGCTAGCTTTTCAATAGAAACAAAGGAGGCCAGGAAATAGCAAAATGATAGCTTTAAGTTACTAAAAGGAAATTAACTTCTAATCTAGAAGTCTATGCTCAATTAACTTTCAAAATTGAAGTGAAGTAAAAAAGTTTTCAAACAAAAACAGACTTTATCTCCAGCAACTACACAAAAGGAAGGTTTTTAGAAGAAAAATGATCCCTGATTGAAACATGAAAATGTGAGATGGAATTAAGAATACAAGAATGAATGTATGAGTCAATCTAACTAAGAGTCTATATAACAACAACATAATTGATAACAATAATAAAATGGTAATTATGTGCTGTGAGGTTTAAAATACATAGAGATTTAAAATATATGACAACATCATCAGAAAGGTAGGAGTGTATGGACAAACCAAGTTCAAATATTCTAAAGTTAAAGTTAAAATATTCCTGACATTGTCCAGGAATTGTCAAAGTACTGGTAAATAATGGACTCTTAGAAGTAAAAAGTACATGCTACAATCTCTAGAGTAGCCACTGAAAGAATAATAGAAGAATGAATAACTAGCAAGATAGGAAACTGAATAATAAAGCGATTAATCCAAAAACAGTCTTGGGGAAAAACAACACTAAATTAAACAGACATAGCAATATGTACCCTAAATACCAATGAACTAAATATTCCAATTACAAGGAAACTATTGTTAATCAGTCTGGATTTGAAAAACCTGTATATGTTGCTTACTTTATTATTTTTTAAATGTTTATTTTGAGAGAGAGCGAGAGAGTATACAAGCTGGGGAGGGTCAGACAGGGAGAGAGAGAATCCCAAGCAGGCTCCCAAGGGCTTGATAAGGGGCTCAACTTCACAAACTGTGAGATCATGACCTGCACTGAAATCAAGAGTTGGATGTTCAACCAACTAGGCCACCCAGGCGCTCCAGCTGCTTACTTTAAACACAACCATATAGAAAAGCTGAAAGCAAAAGGACGGAAAAATATATACTATACAAACATAGAAGAAAGGTGATATAGCCATACTAACAGTAGACAAAGTGTACTATAATAAAGAACCACTACTAAACTGAGAGAGGAACACACTTCATAAGAATAAAAGGTCAATGCATCAGGAATACAGTGGCCTTAAAACATAAGGAAAAATTGGCCAATATGGAAATCACAGTAAATGACAGAACAAACAAGCAAAAAAAAAAAAAAAAAAAAAAATCAGTCATTGAGAAGATCTGATGACAACAAATAAATGTCTAATTAATACACATGGACTATTATTCCCAACTATTGCCAAATTATTAGTGGCAGTGAACATGGAACATCTGCAAAAACTGGCCACATTCTGGGCCATAAAGAAAACCTCAACAAGGTGTAAAGATTTGAAATCATAGAGAGCTATGTTCTCTGACCACAGTGGAATAAATAACAAAAAGAAAACTAAGAGATGAAAAAAACTGTGATATATTCAAACACTGTACTATTTATCAGCAATACAAAGAAGCAAACTACTGATATGTAATACACGGATGTATCTCAAAATTATTATGTTGAGTGAAGAATTCAGATATTAAGAATATATAATGCATGATGCACTAAAGGAAACATTAACCAAGGTAGAAAAACTAACAGTGGTGGCCTCTATGGTTCAGAGAATCCTCCTGGAAGGAACCTAAGGGAACTTCCTAGGGTAATGGCAAAATGGTCTATATTTTGAAAGGGGTGTGAGCTACATGGGTATATTTATTTGTCATTCTCTAAACTGTACACATAAGTTCTCTGCGTTTCACATTATAAATTCTATCTCAATGAAAATGTACAATAAAATTATACATTTTTTACAGATATATGGATGATTATATGTAAGTACATGTGGATAATTATATAAATGCAGTAAAACCTTGGATTGCGAGTAACTTGTTTCACGAGTGTTATGCAAGATGAGCAAACATTTCTAATAAATTTTAACTTGATAAATGAGTGTGATATCTTGTAGTATGAGCAGTACGTAAGGCCAAACATCCCATGATCACAAATGAGCCAAGGGTTCTCTCTCTCTCTCTCTCCCTCTCTCGCTGTGGGATTGTGGATGATTGTCTCCCATGCTCAGATGCTCTGTTTCAGGCTGCGGTATCTGGCAGAAATCAGTGATTTTTCAGAACATTGGAAGGTGTCCACAACAGGCACTAGTGTATTTTTTGTCACTTCAAAGAACCTATGGTTCTTTGGACAGTTCTTTGCTTTTCCATTTAAGAGTAAGCTTAGGAATGCTTTGCTTCTTCTAGGTCAGGCTGCCTGCAGATAGAGGCCCTTTCCTCTGCTTCCTTTTTTGCCAGTTACATTAAATACAGTATACAATAAGAGTTTATTAATATTGCACTGTAGCCAACATCTGTGCAAACATATACAATGGCCACCATGCAAAAAAGATTCCAACGAGCCAATAGACAGCAGTGATTTTGTTAATGACAGTGAAAGTTGTCCTATACAATAACCCTCCTCTCTCTTGGCTTCCTCACATCAACCACAAAAGTTTTCAAAGGTAAGTGCAGATTAATTTATTTTTCTTCAATTTTGTATTACAGTACTGTAATCATTTAAAAAAAACTTTTTTAATGTTTATTTTTGAGAGAGAGAGAGAGAGAGAGAGAGAGAGAGAGAATGACAGCATGCGCAGGGGAAGGGCAGACAGAGAGGGAGACACAGAATCCAAAGCAGGCTCCAGGCTCTGTCTGAGCTGTCACAGAGCCCGATGCGGAGCTCAAACTCACAAACCCACGAGATCATGACCTGAGCTGAAGTTGGATGCTTAACCAACTGAGCCACCGAAGTGCCCCATCATCATTTTTATATGAGTATTTTTGGGTTGTGGAACGAATCATCTGAGTTTCCATTATTTCTTATGGGGAAATTTCCTTTGATGTATACAAGCGCTTTGGGTTACAATCATGTTTCTGGAATGAATTATGCTTGTAAACCAAGGCTTTACTGTAGAAAGAATTATAAATAAATATATTATTTCTATATATATTTATATAAATACTTATATATTAATATAAAACCCAACTGGAACAGGAAAAATACATGCAAATTATAAGACTTGCTGTCTCCAAGGAAGAAAGAAGTGAAGTGAATATGACCCTGGGGAAGATGCACAAGGTCTTTAATTACACTGTATTATTCTGAACATATTTAAAGCAGTATTAGAATCATTAGGCAAAACATGGCTTTTCAAAGACTAAAAGAGGTATATCTTTGATATGCAGAAGTTTGGTATGTTTTTTCTTTATTCTTAATAAGTCTTATATAGGCTTTGATAAGTACCAATGGATATTAAAAATTAGTATCTTGGGGGGCACCTGGGTGGCTTGGTCGGTTAAGCGTCCGACTTCGGTTCAGGTCATGATCTCAGGGTCCGTGAGTTCGAGCCCCGCGTCGGGCTCTGTGCTGACAGCTCAGAGCCTGGAGCCTGTTTCAGATTCTGTGTCTCCCTCTCTCTCTGCCCCTCCCCTGTTCATGCTCTGTCTCTCTCTGTCTCAAAAATAAATAAACGTTAAAAAAAAATTAAAAAAAAATTAGTATCTTGGTAAGATTAAGACCCAGTAAATTCTTGACTAAGTGAAGATCCTAATTATAATGTGCACAGTTGTACAGAGACATATAACAGGAGATATTAAACTTTCCCAACAAGAATGGATTCATTTCTATGTGTAGGTATTCATGAGGCTGTTGTAACACTTGAATGTGGGGAAAATTTTCAAAAAGAAATATAATTGTAGCAGTATGCTTCTAAATAATGAAAATACCATGTATATGTGTGTACAAGATGCATGATGGAGAGATAAATCATTTCTTTTTATCTAATGCTTCAATGCGTCAGCAACCCATCCTTCTATTAAACTATTAATATGTAGAAACTATTAAACTATTAATATGTAGAAAGTAACCTATTCTTGTGGGAAAACACTGAAATAGAGTATATTTAAGAAAAAAAACTTCAATCATAATAGAAACCTTAAAATGTTATTTTTACACTGCTCACTTTTTCCAGGACTTCCAGTACCATTGGACAACCCTGAGTTCAAAAAATATAACCGGAGACAAAACTACTAAATAGGTAAGTAACAAACTGACCATATTTCATATGATGTATGACGCCATCAATTTCAGGAGACACAACCAATTTCAGAGATGTTAACTGATATGTGAAAAAATGTGTCAGAATACGTGAAATATGGTTGGTTTTTATTTCAAATTAATGATTTTGTGTGTGAAAATGTATATGGTGACCTAAACCTAATCAATACCAAAGTTCAAAGAGAGACATATGAAGAGGATAGATTATAATTTCTCTTTTAAAAAAATGTTTATTTATTTTGAGAGAGAAAGAGCACTCAAACAGGGAGACGCAGAGAGAAAGGGAGAGAGAGACAAAGAATCCTAAGCAGGCTTCACACTGCCACTGCAGAGCCCAATGCAGGGTTTGAACTCAGGAACCATGAGATCGTTACCTGAGCCGAAATCAAGAGTTGGATGCTTCACCGACTGAGCCACCAAGACACCCCCACAGATTATAATTTCTAATTACAAAGCATTTGAAAATATTATATTCACTACTTGGGTCATCTTTTTGAGGAGTGTTAGGCAAACTACAGCTTCACTTTAAAAAAAAAAAATCATTCTTTCAGCAGTTAGAAGAGAGTTAAAAGACTAACTGTTGAAGTCATAGCGTACCTGACTTTCCCATTTAGCCAACATCCTGTATCTTTTCTTTCTTGCTAAGCTACTCTCATTTACCCCTAACCCCACCATACTAATAATCCAGATATTCATCATATTGAAATACTTAAATTATCATCTTTAAATTTCAGTCAAAACAAAAGATAAGAATATACTTGCTCATTTATGCACGTTTTGTTAAAATGGTAAAAATGTTTAAGGAAAACAGTAAAATAAACTCATCAGTTTAATTTTATAAATCAATAAAAAATATGCATTTCAGAAATTGTGGCTCTTATAAAAGCACAGGAAATACTACCAATTTAAGTAAATGTGACATTTGGTAAGCACCTACTATGAAATGGCAGCATGTTAAGTATTTGCATATTCATTATCCTATTTCAATTCTCACAGCTGCCTTGCTAGCTAGTTAGGTATCACATCGACCAATCACAGAAGAAACTGAGACTTAAATGTTTCAAAAAGACTTAATGGTTATATTAGCTTAGACAAGTTGTTGAGATAGTATTTGGACCCAGACATTCAGCATCTAAGTCATGTTTCATGTTTTCTGTGGTATAAATGGATTAATGTATTACTTCACATATACTGTGAATTACTTCACAAACACAGTTATGTTTTGGAAATAAAAGAGACAAATGATCATTCCGTGACAAATCTATTAAAATCAATAAGAACTTGATAATATCACATGAAAGAACTGTGAAGGAATAAAAAACTATGTATGGTACTAGGGTAGTCAAGTGGCTCATAGGGAAATCCAGACTTTCCTACAGGAAAACAATGAAAAAACAATGAGATGTAGAAGAGTGTCCTCAATAAGGTAACCACCCATCCAAAATCATAGCTTATGAACAAAAGTACTCTTGTGGGCTTAATAACACAGGAAAGCATCATAGACTATTAATCTGGCACCTGAAGACACAATTTGAATGCACAGTGAGGGAAGAAGAAGATACTCCAAACTGAAGAATAACAAAAGGAAAAACATAAAGGTAGGAATGGCTGTGTATCTGAGGAATAATGTTGAAATAAAATGAAAAAGAAGTTAGATACTAGAGAGTAGTGAGAAATAATTAAGATGGGATCAAATTGCAGAGAATTTTGGCTTTTACTTAATAGACAAAAGGAAGTGTGTTCTATAGGTAACAGGAGATGAGACTGACTGAAGTACAGACATAGCGCCGTCAAAAATATCATTTAGGAGGCTATTAAAATACCCCTTAAGGTAGAATTATAAATATCAAAGTTGCAAAGAATTTAAGAGACATTATAACATTTTTGTAATGTATGTTTGTTTATTTATTTAATTTATTTTGAGACTGTGTGCACGTGCTCATGCATAAAGACAGAGAGCAAGGGAGAGCGAGAATCCCAAGCAAGCTCCACACTGTCAGCACAGAGCCCCATGCAGGGCAATGTCTCACTAACCATGAGATCAGGACATGAGCCCAACACTTAACTGACTGGGCTACTCAGGGGCCCCAATTTTAAGAGACATTATAAAGAACAAATTAGGGACAAATTATATATAAAAGTGAATGAAAAAGTTTGAGATAAATACCAATTTTCCTCATCACAAATTTATGTTCAAAACTCAAAATTAATTATTACTTTGAACATACAGTAAAAAGGAAATACAATTGTTATGCCCTGAAGAAAATACACTTAAGGTGACATGGTAAATCATCAGAACGGTCCACCCAATATTGCTGATTCCCCTGTGGCACAGTAAGATTATACTTCCTCACTCCCTTGAAGCTAGATATGACCATGTGATCACAATAAAATCGAAGAAATGCTATGGGTCTTTTCCAAGTGGAAGCTTTAGCAGCCACCACACCACTTACCACTGGCGCTAGACACCAATAAAACAAAGTCAAGTAAGAATGTGGAAGGTATTTGTTTGTTTTAAGGTCTTGGTTTCTATGCATGTGTTTTCAGAGGTTAGTGTCAAGGGCTTTTATCAACTAGCTTTTCTCACCTCTATCCTCTCCATTCTGTGCTTCCAAAAGGACTAACTAGACTTGCAGGTATATGAACAGCAACATTAATGCCATGCCCTAAATGCAAGGCAACACTAAGGTATTTGTCACTGTTTGCATACGTATAAAACTGCTAACAAAGCTGCTATGTGTGATAAAGAAAACACAGGTAAATAAAAAGATTCACAAAGGATATGCATAGGTGATTTATAAAAATCTACATGAAGGAAAAAATCACAAAATAACAATTTCAAGTACTGCTTTCTAAATAAGCTCTTTTAAAAAATTCTTTCTGAGACTATTATTGTGCCCTCAGTCTATATTTTCAGAGCAAAGATATGTTACATATTTACTTATGACTAAAAAACAAGTTAATCTTGTAATCCAGAATTAGACCTCAATCTACCAAACTGCTCCAGTGACATTTACAACTAAATTTATATTCTGAGAAAGAAAGTAAAATTTTTCCCAGAGTATTTTCTGTCTATTAACACAGGCAGTAACATTCAATAAGTTAACAATCCCACAATGATTACGTCAAAACCTTGGATATCAGTTAATGTGTACTGTCTTATCAACGGTAATAAAAACATCTATGAAAATTAAAATGCCACATGATTTTACAAAACCTTTATCTCATGTCTGAGCAATCTGAATATAATGAACTTCTCTGCCAGAAAAATTTCTCCCTTAATGTAAAAAAATACATATCCTTTTTTAATATAAGAAAATGTTTCAGAACACCTGAAGGAAAAAAACCCACACAATTCCTAAAAACTGAAATGTTAATTATATTTACTTTATAATTACTATTATTACTCTAACAAAAATTTCAACTCCAAATTTAAGGCTAGATTGAAGGTTTCAAATTTTATCATATATCCAATAATCTAAAATAGACCTTTTAAACTTTAATAATTTATAATGTCACTGGTAACTACATTATCAGTATAAAAAGAAAAAAAAAGGAATATTAGTCCACGCTATGGCACAATTGCCGAATTCCAAGTAGTATGATTGCAGGCCACCTGTGTTTAGGGCTAAATGTGACTAAGCTGCATTAAAGTGTTTCAGCAAAACAAACAGCAACAAACACCAAATGTGATTTCCCAAAAAACAATTCAGTAGGTAAAAAAAAAAAAAGTAGATAGTCACAGGTATCGGAAGTAAATGGAAGTTACTTGTCTCTACTTAGCTCAGCTCGGATCTCAGGCTAGAAAAGTGAGCAGTGCTCAAAAGGCTGCAAACTTCAGATGCCTGGGGCAAAAGTTTATAGTAGAAAAATACACTAAATTATATGCTTAAAATGGTTAAAATGGCAAATTTTATGTTCTTACCACACATTTTACCATTATAAAATTTTTTCAAAGAAGCAAAACAAAGAAAAGATGGTTAGGGGTAGGAAGGAGAAGGATTGAAACTAAAATTCCTGATCTTCTAATAGGTTTTGATTTTTATCACTGCTAATGAATTATCTATAAAATTCCACCAAATCTTGGGGCGCCTGGGTGGCTCAGTCAGTTGAACGACTGACTTCGGCTCAAATCATGATCTTGCGGTCTGTGAATTCAAGCCCGGCGCTGGGCTCTGTGTTGACAGCTTGGAGCCTGGAGCCTGCTTTGGATTCTGTGTCTCCCTCTCTCTCTGCCCCTCCCCCGCTCATGCTCTGTCTCTCTCTCTCTCTCTGTCAAAAATAAACAAACATTTAAAAAAATTTTTTTTAATTCCACCAAATCTTATTGCACTTCCCCTGTGTCCTGAGATTTTTTTCTTGTATGCTGTCACCACACTATCCCCATCTGTTCACTAATGCTATCCTTATAAAATCTGCAGCCTAAAAGCACTATTTCTCATGATTTATTCTTTTCAGCTCTATTAAGATCCTCATTTTATGCAAGAAAACACAATACAATTATTTCACTGTTTTATGATTTGAGCATGAAAATAAAAGCAATTGAAAAGTTTTTCAGGTATTTCTCATATTTGTTAATTAAATGCAGATTGTTCTTTTCTTCAACCATGCTGTATAACTCTCCATTTTAGTTGAGTACAGATCTATCCAAATTTTATATGCTTTCAGATTCAGTTTTGAAATTTCAGTTTTCAGTTTTGAAATTATGTGGCTGCCCTGTAGTTTTAGCTTGAGATGCGAATGTTATATTATTTTAATTCAAATGAAATATTTTTTTTCCCAAATATATCCTGTGTATCAAAAAAAAAATACCTTCTAGTTCTTCTGGAAGCAGCAAAGTCTAGAACCTATAACAATGGCTTGCTTGACCTTCCTTCAGTGTGTTTCAAGACAGTGAGTGACTGGGAGGGTAAAGGCTTTACTCTCTATAATACAGTGCAGAAGCAGTAAAAAATAAAATAAAAATTGAAGAGCACCAGCCAAAAAAAACCCCAATTTCCCATTGAACCCAGAAAGGCAATTCTTATCAAAACCCACTTCTAAATGTAAAAATTAAAACTATAGAACCCATTGAGGCTTACTTTAGCTAGGTATCTTGGACATATTCCAAAGTACAGTCAAATTCAAAATTTATATCTAACTAGGGATTATACCATATATGACAGAATAAAAGTTCTTGTGAATCAATTTGCTAAAAATTTGCAGGTAGCTTCTTTCCAGATCTTTAAAAAATCTTTACTCATTAAATACTGATTATCCACTCTATAAGCCTGACTTTTCTCACACTAGTTTCTCAACCTTGGCACCAGGACACTTTGAGATGGATACTTCTTTGTTTTGAGAACAAATGTACTGTCCAATGTACTGTAGGATGTTTGGCAGCATCCTTGGCCTCTACCCAGTATGTCAGTGGTACACTCTACACCAGCAGAATCTCCCAGATGTGACAATCAAAAATGTTTCCAGATATTACCAAGTGTCCACTGGGAGACAAAACAGACACTTTCTGTCTAGGTGTCAAAGAAACTAAAGCAGGTAAACAAAAACTTCTATAATCAAGTAAAGTTACCTCTGTATATTAGGCACTAGATCACTATTATTTGAATTAATGAATTATGAATAATAATTCTATTCATGCTAGACATATTTCTGTTAGAAAGCCTACTTCCTACTCTATTAATTTTGAAGAATAAATAAAACAGAAAGAGATTTAACACGAAGATAAAGCCAGGTTAAGAAAGAGGTTAGTAACAGAAATTTTAAGCTTTCTGATTTATTTTTTAAATTACTGACATTTCAACAGATCCAAGATACAGTTACAGCTTGTTTTCTACACATCTGGGCACTGTTACCTATATGAAATAACATAATTGGAAAATTCTTAGGAAAATTAAAACATTTCAATGTATTATTTGAAATTTTTAATATTTGTGTAGAATTGGTTAGCAGGTAACTGTTATACAGAGAGAATACTAAAGGTTTAAATATTATAGCTTAACTGTTCCTTGGAGTATATGATTCATAGGAAATGATATAGTTCATTGTCTTCATTTCCTTCTTACTTCAAATTCTTAGAACATTCCTCTAAAAATTAAAATCTGAAAGACTACCTTCATGATATGCCCTTCCTGTGATAATCTTATACAGTTGGAACCATGACTGTATGACCTATTTTCATTCAACTAAATGGCCAAGTAAACACAAATTGTTCATGATTTTTAAAAAATCATGCTATCAAATGTTTAACAGGCTAATAATCAAATAAAAATATCCGTAATTTTTGAATACGTATTAAGGCTCTTACCTACAAGCAACATTTGGATCAGCATTTCTTGAGAGCAGTAGTTCTACGCACTTCAAGATCTGTTCTTCTGAGCCACGTGCAGAACATGCAGTTATCAAAATAGTTTGCTTATCTGTAAAGAAAAGTGAGGACCCCCCCAACATCAAGAAGTATATCTAACAGACTTCTTTGACCATTCAAAAGATTCTAAATACTTACCATACTCTTAACATTTTATAACTTGTTTCCAAATCTCTTACTCTTAGCAGATAACTGTCTTCCTTCACCAAAAAATGACATCAGAGATGAACTGCCTTAATCTCCAAAATACATCTACAATTCATTTCTTAATTTCCATTCCCTATTCCCTTTTCTTCAAGAAAATAGGGAAGGGGTAATAACATGGACTCTATGTAGAGATGCTGTCTGGAGGTGAATAGTTTTTGGCTGACTAAAATTTGCCTTGCTGAACTTGCAGTTAAAAAACAGGAATTGATATTATCTGATTTCACTTCTTTATTTCTCATTCATTTGACATCTCAGTGAAATCTGGTTTTTATCCAGACCATCCTACTGAAAATGAACTAACTGCCATATCCTTTGGTTTCTTTTTGGTCATTTTCTACTTGATCTCTCTGAAATCACCTGTTTCCTAAAAATCTTCTTCTCTTGGCCTGTATGCCACAAGCAGAGATCACAGTATATTAAAAAACAAAAACACTTTTCAGGTAAGAATAGGGGAATTCAAAATAGGCCATGACAGCTATGGTTTACATCAGTGGTTTAATATTGATCAGGCATAAAGATTCTAGTCTCAATTCTGCCACTGATAAACTGTCACTCCAGTGATGTCTTAACATCTCAGAAGACCTAATTTATAGATAGGAATCTTCCCTCCTTACCTGGTGGGACTACTGTTGAATATATAAAAGAATTTATGTAAACATGCTGTGAAAAATATAAAATACTACATTTTATAACTGTAAGGTATCCCTCTGATTACAAGAAGCAGAGAAAGAAAGCTTTTATTTCTTTCTTTTTAGTTTAAGTTTTTAAATTCCAGTTAATATACAGTGTAACATTAGTATCGGGTGTACAAGTTAGTGATTCAACACTTACATAAAACACCTGATGTTCATCACAACAAATGTCCTCATTAATTCCCATCACCTATTTAACTCATCCCTCCCCCCCACCCATCCACCTCTCCTCTGGGAACCATCAGTTTGTTCTCTGTAGGTAAGAAAACTATTAATTTTTTTGAGCAGAGTATTTTATACACTTTCATAAATCTCATTCCTAAGTACTGCTTTCATTGAGTGGTATTTTTTTAATTTTTATTAAAATTTTTTTTTAAGTTTATTTATTTTGAGAGAGAGCAAGCATAAGCACGAGCAAGAGAGGGGTGGAGAGGGAGGGAGGGAAGGAGAGAGGGAGAGAGAGAGAGGGAGGGAGGGGGAGAGGGAGAGGGAGAGGGAGAGAGAGAGAGAGAGAGAGAGAGAATCCCAAGCAGAGCCCAATGTAGGGCTCGAACTCATGAACCAGGAGATCATGACCTGAGCTGAAACCAAGAGTCGGATGCTTAACCAACTGAACCACCCAGGTGCCCCTCATTGGGTGATATTTAAAAAAATTTTTTTTTTTTACGTTTATTTATTTTTGAGACAGAGAGAGACAGAGCATGAACGGGGGAGGGGCAGAGAGAGAGGGAGACACAGAATCGGAAGCAGGCTCCAGGCTCCGAGCCATCAGCCCAGAGCCCGACGCGGGGCTCGAACTCACAGACCGCGAGATCGTGACCTGAGCTGAAGTCGGATGCTCAACCAACTGAGCCACCCAGTCGCCCCAAGGGGTGATATTTTTAAATGACATAATAAAAAGAAAAACCTATCATAGCAGCAGATTAAAACTAATGATAAGATGGGAATTTGTACAAAATACATAGATAAGAAAACAGCATAGAAATGGTTTTACAAATATCTAACACAGGTACAAAATTAATATGAAAATTAGTTCTAAAATGAAATTTATATCTGAATTATGAAATGAATTTAATTGCCTACTGGAATAATTCAATAAAATAATTTAACTGGATTTGCACATATGCTCATTTTTTCAAAAGCATTCAAAGTAGTACCGAGTAGAAATTATTTAACAATAAAACACATATGGATTTAATAAGTACCTCTCAAACAACCTTAAGTGATATAATTTAGAGTTGAGTTTTAAAATCTAAAGACTGATTTTCTTTATAAAAACATTTTTTTAAGTTTATTTATTTATTTTGAGACAGGGAGAGAGAGACAGCACAAGCAGGGGAGAGCAGAGAGAAAGAGAGACAATCCCAAGCAGGCTCCATGCCATCAGCACAAAGCCCGATGAGGGGCTTGAACACACCAACTGTGAGATCATGACCTGAGCAGAGATCAAGAGTCTAACGCTTAACTGCCTGTGCCACCCAGGCACCCCTAAAGACTGATTTTCAAGTAATTTTTGACAAAACTATCAGCTTTCTGATGTTTTCTTTCAATGCATTTTTCCTTCAAAAATAACTGAAACTCTCCAACACAGTTAGAGGTATGTAATGACAAAACCAGTTATTAAGATAATACAAATGAAATCTACTACCTCTTTGGAAAGAGTTTTTCCAAAATATTTATGATTTTTAATTTGATTTTGTATTTTGATTACATAATAAAACTAATACGAAGGTTTGTTTTTCAAACTGCTTTAATTTTTTTCACTTCATGTAAGAGCTGCTTGGGAATCAAGAAAATCACAGTAAACATAATCAGTTAAGTTACCGCAACATCTCACCTTATTTTTTTTTCAAGGACAAAGGTTTATTTTAAAGTGAATATATAAAAACAGAACATGGAAAATGTATATCACCACCCCTAAAAAGACTATAATTAGGCTTCTACACAGATACATACACAGCAAATATTCACATATTTTAAATGTTTAAAACATCTTACCCTTATCAAAGCTTGCATTAGCACCTCTATCCAACAGGACTCGAACCAGCTCTACGTTAGAAACACTAGCAGCATACATAAGGGGAGTCCATCCATACCGAAAGCTGGAATCTACGCTAAGGCCTGTAAATATAAAAACAAGCTTTTAACAGCCTCCCCACCAAAAGAAAAATCATTGCCACCTTCATATGCTTAAAGTATTGCTCATAGTCACATATATCATATACTTTATAACTAAAGGGAATTTCTTAGTAATAATGGTTTCAGAAAAAAATAGAAAATAGTTACACCTGGACTTTATCAGAAGAAATTACAAAATACAGACTGCATTGTGTGAGCCAGGGATTGACATCATTATATTTGTATTACAAAAACAACACAGGTATCACTGTTTAGAGTGGTACAGGAGGCAGGAGACCAGTTATGAGGATAGATGTTTATGCAAAAGTCAGAGCAAGAGCAGTGGAGACAGAGAGAGAGGGATACAAAAGGACATTCCAAAAATTCCAAAATTCATTAGAATTTAAAGCTGCTTTAAGAAGTGATGGAAAAGCATTAAAAAATGACTCCCTGATTCTGCATTTGAGAAATCAAACAAGCACTGAGCTAGAATAAAGAGAAGAAAAGATGAGGTATCAGGCCTGAGGAGTAAGAAAAAGTTGAGTTTTTTTTTTTTAAGTTTATTTATTTATTTTGAGAGAGAGAGGGCATGTGAGCAGGGCAGAGATAATGGGAGAGAGAGAATCCCAAGCAGGCTACATGCTATCAACTCAAGGCTTAATCCCATGAACACTGAGATTATGACCTGAGCTGAAATCAAGAGCCGTATGCTCAACTGACTGAGCCATTCAGACACCCCAAGAAGAAGTTTTAAATAGCCACTATCCAAAACAGGACAGGAAGAGATAGATAATAACTGTTAAGAAAGGACAAGAGCCAGCAGACCTTAGAATTCTCAAATCATTAATGATACAAATCCCTGGAGTCCTTTGATTTTCTCCAACAGCACTGACTGGTTTGGTCATATAAAGAAGAAAAAAAAATGGTTCAACTGATCTAGGTTTGGATCTAGGACTGAAGAGGAGCACAGGAAATGTGACACGAAGACAAAGATACAATGAGGCAGTGAAGACAACCCAGTAAAGCCATTTCTATAATAAGATCTTAAGTGGAAATCTCTCTCTTCAAACTAAGAAATATTTGCTAATATTAAGGAAAAAAAAACACTTTTTTCTGCTTCAAAGAAAGAAAACCTGTATGTGAAAAACACTGTAGGCCTCTCTGTAATGCCTTATAATTTACAGGTTTTATAGTCTCTGGCTATAAAGTGTTCCCTTTGCAAAGATGAAGGTCACATCACTTTCGTCTTCAACAAAGGAATGAAAACTTGTTGGGGGTGGGGAGGAGAATCTGACTTTTTTTTCTGTAGGAACACTAAGTTGCTGAAAGATTATATATGTCAAATTCCCAACTGCCTAACTTTAATTGATAAAAGGTGCATGATAATTCCTGGGAGAAAACAAAATAAAACCATCTTAGTACATACATACACTGCTAGCCTAACTAGTCTTCTCTAATCAATTTTCCTCTTCCAACTACTGTAACTGAAAGCATATGAATGAGATGAGAAAAAAGATCATTTTATATTCTCATTCTTTCCTTGTTGACATTACTGCTCCACCTGTGACACCAAAGGTAAAAAGGAAAAGATGTGAAGAAGATAATAAATGTAGCATTTTAAAATAATTTTTTTTAACATGTATTCATTTTTGAGAGACAGAGAAAGACAGAGCATGAGCAGGGAAGGGGCAGAGAGAGGGAGACACAGAATCTGAAGCAGGCTCCAGGCTCCGAGCTGTCAGCACAGAGCCCAACACGGGGCTTGAACTCACAAATTGTGAGATCATGACCTGAGCCAAAGTTGGACGCTCAACCAACTGAGCCACCCAGGCGCCCCTAAATGTAGCACTTTAATATAAAAATTCTCCATCATCATTACCTTTTAATGCTCAAAAAAGTAAATTATTAAGCACTTACTATGTTCTAGGCATAGTGTAAAATGGTAAGTTTAAAAGGATCGACATAGTACATGACTGTAGCTCAAAAACATTCAAAGTAACACCATCTGGTTTGGGGCTACATACACATTCAATAAAAATATAAAGATATGCATAGGAATGATAAATACCAACTACAGGAAAGTGGTATCTCCAGGAGTAAGGAGAGAAATTGCCATACCTTTTAGAATGTCTGAAATATTTTATAATTTAAAGATAACTGAACATATTAACAGAATAACAAAAACTGGAGACATCTTTGAACTGTTAGAAGTAGCTGACTCAAAGGGAATGCTCATTTTTTATTAAAATTTTCAACTGCTGCAGAAATATGTATCAAAAGTAAGAATAACTTTGAAAGGCAAAAACCTAAAAATATTTTTATTTATTTATTTTTTATTTTTATTTTTTTTCTAAAAATATTTTTAGAAGTGTGAAATAATGACATCTGGAAGGAAACTAGAAAACACTAAAAGAAGAGTTACCAGAGGAAGTAAGACTTCAGGAATGCTGGGGGTGAAAGTAGGAAGAAAGGTATCTTTCTACCTATACCTACATGTTACTGGCTTTTGAAAAATAATCTTTAAAATCTTTTTAATTAAAAACAAAATTAAAAAAAAAAATTTAACATTTATTTTTGAGAGAGACAGAGCATGGATTGGGGAGGGGCAAAGAGAGGAGATACAGAATCTGAAGCAGTCTCCAGGCTCTGAGCCATCAGCACAGAGCCTGATGCGGAGTTCAAACCCATGAACCATGAGATCATGACCTGAGCCGACACTGGATGCTCACCTGACTGAGCCACTCAGGCGCCCCTAAAAACAAATTTTAAAAAGCTCACTAAAAACTTTACCAGTAGGTCTTTTTAAGTCTTAATCCTTTAGGAGCCTCCACCTAAAAGGACTCACTGCACTTAGTCCCATTACAAAATGAAGCCCCAAGGCAACTCTCTTTTCTAAAGCAAATTTCTGCCTTTTCCATTCCCCTCAGCATTATGCATGCTCCTGTCTATGTTCATATTAAGCATTAGGCCTGTTTCTATTACTCAAATTTTATACAGTTTCATTCTTCAATTACAAATTCAAGTTCTACTGTCCACAAAGTCACACAGCTTTTTTGTTACAACAGCTAATATTTATGTAATGTATGTATGTTCTAAGATCTTTATTTATGCATTCTTTCATTTTAATACCCCCCCAAACCCTTTCATATTATGCAGCTCCATTTTAAAAAGGGGCACATTAAAGCTTAGGAAGGTTTGATAACTTGATCAAGACTACAGAGTCAACAAATGGCAGGGCTAGTAATCAAACCCAGAAATGCACTGTTTCCAAAATGATTCCCTTTTCACTAAACCATGCAATGTCACTAGCATATAAGAAAAACATTTTGCTATATAAAAGCTCACTTATCTATTTTGTGTGAATGTTTTGTACCTACAAGTAGATAGGAAATGCCTGTTACTCCTTCAGTAATTTCAATCATTATTATCAACAACTCACATTCCTATGTCAGATATTTCAAGAAAATAATAAAACTTAATTTGATCACAGAGAAACATTATGGGACCCTGGACAGAATTATGATGTTTTACATAGAGAAATGGATGCTCTGGAAGCTTAAATGACTTTCCCAAGGAACCACAATGAGTAGGCAATAAAGCTGGAACAGATACCCACATATTGTGATTCCTACCTCAGGCCCCATTATACACATACACGCCCAGCACAAAGGAAAAATATAACTAAATGTACATACCTAGAAAAAATCTGGAGAAACATATCATAGTAAATGCTGTGAAAAATGTGTAGGAACTACCGGGGTGGGGTAGGATTAGTCAGAACAGGGCTTCTTGAAGGATGTAGAATAACTGAAGGAAGCAAAGGGGGGGGGGTACATTCCAAATTTGAGGGTAGAGGAAGAAAATAAGGCAAAGAGAACTCAGAGTCAAGTAAGATATGCAGAACACTTGATACATTAACATTCATTGTGCTTCCACTGGAAAAGCAACTCAAACCTTTTAAAATAAGGAACTCTTGTGAAGGTAGGCAACTGTGTTAGATTGAAATTATCCCTTATCTCTCACCAGAATCTAGGAGCTCCTGGACCAATGAAATATCTCCTGTGGTCAATGCTTTCTTAAATGTTTCATTCTTTTCCTCAGGGAGTAATGGCCCTTTTAATTTCTAAAAAAGGAGAAAGTTTAAAAAAAATTGTTATACGTATTTTCATTTCCACTACATCAAGAAGAAATGTTTGGTTTCACATACATCTTCTTGGGGGTGGGGAATGCAACACACAACGTTCATAAAGAATTCATGACTAAAATTATCTTTCAAGTAAATGGGAAATGGGTAAGGCTATGGGTGCAAATCCAAGTGAAGAGCTACACTGACAGCCTAAAGAAGCACATCGGATGGAAAGAACAGTAGGGAAACGGGAAAACTGAGGGTTTGTTGGAAGTCCAAAAGCCTGTTATTTCCACTGGGGAAACACAGGCAAGGTAATAAGAGGTTTCACGAGGTAGGCCTTCAAGGGCCAGGGGAGGCTGATCCAGGTGCAGTCAAAACAAAGCCTCCTGGGCTACCTGAGCCGACCGGTCGAGATACCCAATCTCCCAGCCGTCATCCTCGCTCTCACTACTCTCGCCTCCACCGGCCACTGCCAGACCGCGCACAGTGCCAGCCGCCATGCCCGCCAGCCTCTCCGAACACGCACAGCTGTGTCCGCCCCCTCAGCGGGCGCCTGCGCACTGGGGGAACACGCAGGGTTGCGTGGGAAGGCGTGCATGTGAGCGCACAGGCTTTGGGCCCTGAGGCGCAGTTGCGCGGGCATGCGTAGCGCCCCTCGCCTCCTCGGACCCGCCCACCAGCCCTGTGTTCACTGGGGGTGAACCCGCTGCACAACGTGGTAGAGCTGGAACTGGGTGCCTGAACCGGCTGGTAAGATTTGAACACCATCTTCCTAGCTGGTGCTTCTAATTCCTTTCAGGTACTAACTCTTCATTCTTTTTAGGGTATTTGGTCGATGAAGTTTTGCCCTTAAAGGGATGCCGTACTTTCGGTGGAGCATAATGGGAGCTATAAAGCCAGGTAAGACTAGGCTTTCTCCCTCACCCCATCCATCCGCTCCCTGCCAAACGCACTGTCAAACATGCGACCTTGTAGGAGACAGACAACTCTTGGCAGGAATACAACCCTTAGGAACACTATCCTTACATTCAAGAAGCCATCAGACAAACGGGAGGTGACAAAGGAACCAGGAGGAAATACCATCCCAACGGAAGAATTCTTCCTTTATATATCATGTGATCTCAGATCTGAGTTTAGATATGGGAACTTCAGCGCATAGAAACGCTTTCCCAGCCAGACAGTGTGGATGCCCTAAAGAAAAAAGTCAACAAAGGAAGAGTTGGAGAGTGAATCAAAAGTGCTAGGAAGGAGATATGATTTAGACATTGAGAAAACAAGTAAACAATACAAACAACTCCTGGTAAAAGTTGACCAACCTCAAACTCACTTTTTTGCATGTAACTTCTAGATGACATGGTAATACATTAATTATTTTTGTCACAGGAAAGTAGATCCATCAAGGAATATGGCACATTTGTGACACCCTTGAGATGATTTAAATGGAAAATAGCCATATACTGTTCTTTAAAAGTCTTTGTGATACAGTTTTTTTCGTAAAGAATCTCCAGTGTACGATTTTGAAATTATATACTTCAGAGACTTTCATAGGTGGGTATTTTTAAGCAGTTTGGTAATTTTGGGGCCATACCTGTGTTTTCTAATTGCCTTCCTTCAGTAAATGTTATGGATCTGGATCGTTGAGCACAACTAGGCACATTGTGAAGACAAAATCAAAGATAAACCAAACTGTCTCAAGGAGCTCACATATTAACCAAGAAAGACAATAAGCAAGTAAACAAATAAATAAGGCTATTGCAAATTATAGGTGCCACAAAGGAGAGAAATGTGCTGGGTTTCTGGAATCAAACCACTTAGGTTTCCCAGCCAAACAATTTATTGCCATTAGCTGTGCCCTTGAGCAATTTAGCCTCTTTCTTCTGCTTTAGTTTCCTAATCTGTAAAATGGAGATAATGATAGTACTCATAATATAATATTGTTTGAATAAAGTAAATAAAGCAATGGGCTCAGTCTCAACAGAAGAGGTAAATAAATTTTAACTACTAATAATATTGTCATTATTTTATATAAAATACTGAGACCTGAGTAGAATTCTGAATGACAAGGTGTTAGCCATAAAAAAATCAGAGAGCAGAGCTTTCTTGGCAAAGGAAATGGCTAGTACCAAGGCCTGAAGGCAGGAAAAAGCTTGCACCCAGGCCTGGGACTGAGGTGGCAAGTAAGGCTTCTTTAAGCTGGTGGTATAGAGGGTAACTATACTGTTCTGCATCACATGCAAAATTTAAATAAGCACTCCCTCTTGGGAAGGATCTTGCAATCCTTGTATTTTGCACCCTGGACACCACACTTCATCCTTGCCCTGATTGGACCAGAAAGGAGGCCTGAGGCTGGACCATCATGAAGGAAGGAGTGTATAATAAGAAGACCTTATGGGACTTAAGTAAATAGTTTGGATTTTACTTTAAAAGCAATTTAACATTAAATATTTTTCACAAATGAAAGACATTCTGATGTGTATGATGTGTGTGTGTGTGTGTGTGTGTGTGTGTGTGTGTGTATGTAAAGATACTCAAACTCTTTTGTAAAGAAGGTTTTTGTCTGAACATATGGCTAATTAGTAGTATCATTTACTAAGTTGGGGAAAGACTAGAGGATAAACTTGAAGATGAAATGAACATCTCAAAATTAACATATTCAAAATGAAACATCCAAGTGTAGCTATCAAGTGGGTAGTTGGATGTTCAGGTATGAAGCTCAGGAGAAAGGCTGTCTTAAAGATATAAATTTGGTAATTATACACATATAATAGATCTTTTTTCCATTGGCCCTTCTTTATTTTTTGTGTAATTAATTGTCAAGTTAGCTAACATGCAGTGTATATGGTGTGCTCTTGGTTTCGGGGGTAGATAATCATCATTCATCCCTTACATACAACACCCAGTGTGCATCCCAACAAGTGCCCTCCTCAGTACCCATCACCCATTTCCCTCTTCCCCTGCCCCCCCCATCAACCCTCATTTTGTTCTCTGTATTTAAGGGTCCCTTATGGTTTGCCTCCCTCTCTGTTTGAAACTATTTTTTCTCTTTTCCCTTCCCCCATGGTACTCAGTTAAGTTTCTCAAGTTCCACATATGAGTGAAAACATATGGTAGCTGTCTTTCTCTGACTGACATATTTCACATTGTTCCATCCACATTGTTCAAATGGCAGGTTTTAATTCTTTCTCATTGCCAAGGAGTATTCCATTGTGTATATAAATACATCATCTTTATCCATTCATCAGTTGATGGACGTTTGGGCTCTTTCCATAATTTGGTTGTTGTTGAAAGCTCTGCTATAAACATTGGGGTACATGTGCCCTTATGAATCAGCACTCCTGTATCCTTTGGGTAAATTCCTAGTAGTGCCATTGCTGGTCGTAGGATAGTTCTATTTTTAATTTTTTGAGGAACCTCCACACTGTTTTCTAGGATGGCTTCACCAGTTTGCATTCCCACCAATACTGCAAGAGGGTTCCTCTTTTTCTACATCCTCACCAACATCTATTGTTTCTGGAGTTGTTAATTTTAGCCACTCTGACCAGTGTGAGGTGGTATCTCAATGTGGTTTTGATTTCTATTTCCCTGATGATGAGTGACTTTGAGCATCTTTTCACGTGTCTGTTGGCCATCTGGATGTCTTCTTTGAAGAAGTGTCTATTCATGTCATTTGCCCATTGCTTCACTGGATTATTTGTTTTTTGGGTGTTGAGTTTGGTAAGTTCTTTATGGATTTTGTATACTAACCCTTTATCCAATATGTCATTTGCAAATATCTTCTCCCATTCAGTGGGTTGCCTTTTAGTTTTGTTGATTGTTTCCTTTGCAGGGCAGAAACTTTTTATCTTGATGAGGTCCCAGTAGTTCATTTTTGCTTTTATTTGCATTGCCTTTGGAGATGTGTTGTTGAATAAGAAATTGCTGCAGCTGAGGTCAGAGTTTGTTGCCTGTTTTCTCCCCTAGGGTTTTGATGGTTTCCTGTCTCACATTTAGGTCTTTCATCCATATGGTGTGAGAAAGTGGTCCAGTTTCATTCTTCTGCATGTTGCTGTCCGGTTCTCCCAGCACCATTTGCTAAAGACTGTCTTTTTTTTCCATTGGATACTCTTTTCTGCTTTGCCAAAGATTAGTTGGCCATACATTTGTGGGTCCAATTCCAGGTTCTCTGTTCTGTTCCATTGGTCTATGTGTCTGTTCTTGTGTCAGTACCATACTGTCTTGATGATTACAGCTTTGTAGTAGAGGCTAAAGTCTGGGACTGTGATGCCTCCCACTTTGGTTTTCTTTTTCAACATAACTTTGTCTATTCAGGGTCTTTTGTGGTTCTATACAAATTTTAGGATTGTTTGTTCTAGCTCTGAGAAGAATGCTGGTGCAATTTTGATTGGGATTGCCTTGAATATGTAGATTGCTTTAGGTAGTATTGACATTTTGGCAATATTTGTTCTTCCCATCCATGAGCATGGAATGTTTTTCCATTTCTTTGTGTCTTCTTCAATTTCTTTCATAAGTTTTTTATGGTTTTCAGCATATATATTTTTTACATCGTTGGTTAGGTTTATTCCAGAGATTTTATGGTTTTTGGTGCCATTGTAAATGGGATGGATTTCATGATTTTCTGTTGCTTCATAATTGGTGTATAGAAATGCACCTGATTTCTGTACATTCATTTTGTATCCTGTGACTTTGCTGAATTCATGTATCAGTTCTACCAGCTTTATGGTGGAGTCTTTCAGGTTTTCCATGTAGAGTATCATGTCATCTGTGAAAAGTGAAAGTTTGACAACTTCTTTGCCAATTTGGATGCCTTTTATTTCATTTTGTTGTCTGATTACTGAAGCTAGGATTTCCAACACTGTTTAAACAACAGTGGTGAGAGTAGACATCCCTGCTGTGTTCTTGATCTCAGGAGACAAGCTCTCAGTTTTTCCCCATTGAGGATGATATTAGCTCTGGGCTTTTTATGCTTTTATGATGTTAAGGTATGTTCCTTCTATCCCAACTTTCTTGAGGGTTTTTATTAAGAAGGGATGCTGTACTTTGTCAAATGCTTTTTCTATATCTATTGACAAGACCAAATGGTTCTTACCCTTTCTTTTATTAATGTGATATATCACATTGATTGATTTGTGAATATTGAACCAACCCTGCAGCCCAGGAATAAATTCCACTTGATAGTGGTGAATAATTCTTTTGATACACTGTTGAATTTGATTTGCTACTATCTTGTTGAGAATTTTTGCATCCATGTTCATCAGGGCTATTGGCCTGTAATTCTCCTTATTAGTAGGATCTGTGTCTAGTTTGGGAATCTGGGTAATGCTGGCTTCGTAAAATGAGTATAGAAGCTTTCCTTCTGTTTCATTTTTTGGAACAGCTTGAGTAGGATAGGTATTAACTTTGCTTTAAATGTTTGGTAGAATTCCCCTGGGGAACCATCTGGCCCAGGACTCTTTATTTGTTGGAGATTTTTGGTGACTAATTCGATTTTTTTTGCTGGTTATGGGTCTGTTCAAATTTTCTATTTCTTCCCATTTGAGTTTTGGTGGTGTGGGGGTGTCTCAGAATTTGTCCATTTCCTCCAGGTTGTCCCTTTTGTTGGCATATAATTTTTCATAGTATTCTCTGATAATTGTTTGTATTTGTGTGGTGTTGCTTGTGTTCTGTCCTCTTTCATTCATTATTTTATCTATTTGTGTCTTCTTTTTTCTTTTTCCAAAGTCTGGTGAGGGGTTTATCAATTTTGTTTATTTTTTCAAAAAAATCAGCTCTTAGATTCATTGATCTGTTCTACTGGTTTTTTGGATTCTATATTATTTCTTTCTATTCCAATCTTAACTATTTATCTTCTTCTGGCTTTGGGGTTTCTTTGCTGTTCTGCTGCTGGTTCCTTTAGGTATACTGTTAGATTTTGTATTTGGGATTTGTCTTGTTTCTTGAAATAGGCATGGATTGCAATGTATTTTCCTCTTAGGACTGCCTTTGTGGCATCTCAAAAGGTTTGGACTGTCGTGTTTTCATTTTCATTTGTTTCCATATATTTTTAAATTCTTCTTTAATTGCCTGGTTGGCCCATTCATTCTTTAGTAGGATGTTCTTTAACCTCCATGCAAATTTTTTCTTGTGGTTGGTTTCAAGTTTCATATGGTTGTGATCAGAAAATATGCATGGTATGATCTCATTTCTTTTATATTTATTGAGGGATGTTTTGTGACCCAGTGTGTGATCTGTCTTGGAGAATGTTCCATGTGCACTCAAAAAGAATGTGTATTTTGCTGCTTTTGGATGAAAAGTTCTGAATATATCTGTCAAGTCCATCTGGTCCAGTGTATCATTCAAGGCCATTGTTTCTTTATTGTTTTTTTGCCTAGGTGATCTGTCCATTGTTGTAAGTGGAGTATTGAAGTCTCCTGCAATTACAGTATTCTTATCAATAAGATTGTTTATGCTTGTGGTTAATTTATTTATGTATTTGGGTGCTATCAAGTTTGGACCATAAACCTTTACAATTGTTTGCTTTTCTTGATGGATAGACCCTGTAATTATGATATAATGCCCTTCTTCATCTCTTGTTACAGCCTTTAGTTTAAAATCTAGTTTGATATAAGTATGGCTACTCCAGCTTTCTTTTGACTTCCAGTAACATGATAGGTGGTTCTATCCCCTCACTTTCAATCTGAAAGTGTCCTCAAGTGTAAAATGGGTCTCTTGTAGACAGCATATAGATGGATCTTGTTTTTTTTTTTTTCCCATTCTGATACCCTATGTCTTTTGATTGGAGCATTTAGTGCATTTACAGTCAGAGTTATTATTGAAAGATAGGATTTAGTGTCATTGTGTTATCTGTAGGTTTCATGCTTGTGGTGATGTCTCTAGTCCTTTGTAGTCTTTGCAGCATTCCTCTCACAGGGACCCCCTTAGGATTTCTTGCAGGGCTGGTTTGGTGGTCATGAACCCCTTCAGTTTTTGTTTGTCTGGGAAAGTCTTTATCTTTCCTTCTATTCTAAATGACAGCCTTGCTGGATAAAGGATTCTTAGCTGCATATTTCTCCTGTTCAACACATTGAATATTTCCTGCCACTCCCTTCTGGCCTGCCAACTTTCAGTGGACAAGTCTGCTACTACCCTTACGTGTCTACCCTTGTAGGTTAAGGTCCATTTGTCCCTAGCTGCTTTCAGAATTCCTTCTATGTTTGTATTTTGACAAGTTCACTAAGATATGCCACGGAGAAGATCTATTCCTGTTAAACCTGAAGAGAGTTCTCTGTGCCTCCTGGATTTGGATGTCCACTTCCTCCCCAAGATTAGGAAAATTCTCAGCTATAATTTGTTCAAGTAAACCTTCTGCCCCTTTCTCTCTCTCTTCTTCTTCTGGAACTCCTATAATACAGATATTATTATGTTTCATTGAACCACTTAGTTCTCTAGGTCTCCCCTCATGGTCTAGTATTTTCTTATCTCTTTTTCTTGGCTTCATCATTTTCTGTAATTTTATCTTCTGTTTCACTTAATCTCCCTTCTGCCTCCTCCATCCTTGCTATTACTGCATCTAGTTTATTTTGCACCTCATTTATAGCATTTCTTAATTCATTGTGAATTTTTCTTAGTTCCTTGATCTCTTCAGCAGTAGATTCTCTGCTGTCTTTTGTGATTTTTTAAAGCCCAGCTATTAATCTTGTGATTATTATTCTAAATTCTTGCTTAGTTATATTGTTTACATCTATTTTGAGCAATTCTCTAGTTGTCATTTCTTCCTGGAATTCCTTTTGAGGAGAATTCTTCCATTTCATCATATTGGCTAGTTTTCTGTCCCTTATGTATTTTAATAGCTTGTTATGAGTCCTGCATCTTTGAGCACTATATTACAAAGGGGTCATATGCTATCCAGGGCTGGGCCTTTCAGGAGGTGTTTTTGGAGTGTGTTTTGTGCTCTCTATTGTTGTGAATCTGGTTGCTTTATCTCCCTACTCATAGTGGTGTTTGGATCTTCCACCAGGTGTGCTTTGATTTGTTCATTGAAGTATCCCTGGAAAAAAATTTTTTAAAGTTGGGGGGGGTGGTGGAAAGGGCCTTACCCCATACAAACAGAGAAATGACAGGGGGTGGTGAAAAGGAAAAGAAAAAAAATTGACCAGGCAGAGAATCAGAGAAACTATATAGCTTAGTCCAGGGAGAGATAGAGGAAAAGGAAGAAGAAAGAGATACAGAAGAGGTATAAAAAGAATAGATTAAAAGTGTCTGCTTAAACAAACCAACAACCAGAATAACCAGACTAGAGAAAGGAAGAAATAAGAGGAAGAAAAGGAAGGAAATATATATATATATATATATTATATATATATATAAATGGAAAGGAAATATATATATATAATATATATATATATATATATATTATATATATATAAATGCTTATATGTATATATACACATAAAATAAGAATTGACCAAGAATCAAATCAGAGAATGCAAAACCATGGGACAGATATCTGATGGTGCCTTGGAACTGGTGGCTGTGCTGGTCTAGAGGAGGGACTTTCTGGTTCTCCCAGCATCAGTCTCGCTCTGGTAGATACGCAGTTACCAGGCACGGAGGTGCGTGGTTTGGTGTAGGTTTCCTGCCTCCACTGTGTCCCTGTTGTCCATTTTCTGATACCCCACCTTGTAGGTGATGGGGAGAAAAATGCGACACTCCAGTCTCTCCTCCCCGGACTGGGTGTCCTAAAGCATTCTTTTCAGGCTGTTGTCACAGTGCCACACGGGCATGAGCGGGCTGGTTTGTTCCACTCCACAGTCTCCCATGCTGCCCAGGTGCTCGCCTGGGATTCAAACCCCATTGTCTTAAGGATCCTGTTCCGTGAACCCTGGTCTAGGGGAAGTGCCACTCCACCCAGCCCACCGACAAAGGGCCTCTGGCTGGTTGGGGAATGGGGTGGTGGCTGCAGGGTCTTTTGTCTTTGGAGCAGCTTTATTCCTTCTTCCCACAGCACTCAGGGGAGAGGATTGCTCTCTCCAACTGCACCTGGGAGCTAGCTACCAAGCCTGGGGCTGGCTCTCCTCATTGCCAGGCATACTAACGGCAGGGAAAGCCCCACAGTTAGAAATTCGTTTTTTCTCCGCTTTTTCCATTCGCTGGTTCATGGTTTTTCTCTTGTCTAAATTCAGTCCTACACTTTCACAGCCTCTCTTTCTCTTCCTTTTATCTCTCCATAGAGGAGAATCCCTCCCCTCTGTGCCTACACCACCAGTTTTATCTCTCTCAGTTCATAATCACACACCCATGGCCCACCAAGTTGTCCCCGTGGGCCCATAGAAATGTTTCTGTCTTTCTGTAGCCCCGATTCCTGGAATTCTAAGTCTTCTGGCCTGAATACTGCTGTGTTTGAGGGATGAAGGAATTTTGGGTCCCCCTACTTCTCCGCCTGTCGACTCCTCCCCACATGTAATTGATTATTAAAAGTTGGGTATTTATGCAGCAAGATTTTTTTTTTGTAAATATAGTTGCTATAGACTGAATGTTTGTGTTCTTTCCCTTAAAATTTTATGTTGAGACCTAATACCCACAATGATGAAATTTGGAGGTGAGGGGCTTTGGGAGGTGATTATGTCATGAGGGCAGAGCTTTCATGAATAGGATTAGTGTCCTTATGAAAGAGACCCCAGAGAACTCCCTTGCCCCTTCCACCATGTGAAGACACAACCAGATGCCCTATGAACCAGGAAGTGAGCTCTCACCAAACACTGAATCTGCCACCAGCTTGATTTTGGACTTTGTAGCCTCCAGAACTGTGAGAAATAAATTTCTGTTATTTATAAGTCATCCAATCTGTGGTATTCTGTTAGAGCAGCCCAAAGAGACCATGAAAATAGATAAGATTATTGTAGAGTTTATGTGGAAAGGCAAAAGAATTAGATAGCTAAAACAATTATGAGAAAGAGGAATAAGGTAGGAAGAATTTCTCAACTTGATTTTAAGTCTTATTGTGTAGCTATAGTAATCAGGACTGTGTGGTATTGGAAAAGGGATATATATATATGTGTGTGTGTGTGTGTGTGTGTGTGTGTGTGTGTGTGTGTGTATATATATATATATATATATATGAATGGAACAGAATAGAGGAGCTAAAAAATAGGCCCACACAGTTAGGCCAACTGATTTTCGACAAAGGTGCAAGAACAATTCAGTGGAGGAAGGATTATCTTCAACAAATGATGCTAGATCAACTGAATATCCATGGGTAAAAAAAGGAACCTATCTGACCCTCATGTCTTCTATTAAAATTAACTCAAAATGGATGATAGGTATATACAAATGTTCATAGCAGCATTATTCCTAGTAGCCAAAAAGTGTAAACAACTCAAATGTCCACCGACTGATGAGTGGATAAAGAAAATGTGATATCTGTACCATATATATTAGTTTCCTAGAACTACAATAACAAATTAGCATAAACTAGGTGGCGTATAACAAGAGAAATATATTTTCTTACCATTCTTGAGGCTAGAAGTCTGAAATCAAGGTGTCAACATCACCATGCTTTCTATGATGATTCTAGGATAAGATCCCTCCTCCCCTCTTCATAGCTTCTGGTGATTGCCTGTTGGCACTCTTCGGCATTTCTTGGCTCCTAGATGCATCACTTTAATCTTTGCCTCTGTATTTACAAGGCATTCTTTTCTGTATGTCTGAATCTCTGCATGCCTGTGTTGTCTAAATTTTCTTCTTCTTGTAAGTCATGTTGGATTTAGGGCTCTCTCTAATTCATTGTGACCTCATCTTAACTTGATACATCTGCAAAAACCCTATTTCCAAATAAGATGACATTCACACATTCTGAGTGGACATAAATTTGGGGGGGGCACTATTTAATCCAGTACACTATACATATCACTTAGCATAATGTTTTCCAGGTCTACATTGTAGCATGTTCTATATTTCATTTCTTTTTACATTGAATAATGTGTGTTATTGATTTCAGAAGATGATTTCAGAAGATGGCAGGATCCATTAGAAGTTACTATAACTGTGAACTGGAGAAGGACAGGGAAGATTCAGTGAGGAGAGGATGCATTAAAAATTTATCATGAATTAGAATCAATAGGATTTGGTGACTGTATGTGAAGGTTGAGGGGGAGAGAGGAGTCAAAGTTGATGTGGTAAAACCACAGGAAGAAGACAGTGTTTTGAGGAAACAGAGGTAAGTTTTATTCTGCACAGAAACAGTTTGAAATGCCTGAAGAAAATCCATGTCCACATAAGGTTGAGAACTCCCCAGAGAGGCCTGGGCCATCAGTTAAGCTTTAGAATTCATCTTCCTAACAGGCAATAATGGACAATATCAGAGCAATGATATTGTTACAGGAGAAAGGATAGAATGAGATGGTCAGAGGGCCAGGAATATATCCTTAGGGAATGACTATTCTTTTTAGGAAGCCACCAAAAAAAGAAAAAAAAAAAAAAAGCAACAAAGGGGCCTGAGAGATAGTAATCTTAGAAGCAGGAGACTAAGAAGAAATCAGTGTCTTAAAAATCTTGCACTGACATATGCCTGAGATATAATGATGATAGCAGTAATGACAATAAATTCATTTTATAGTACTTCCTATATGCCAGTCACCATTCTAAGGGCTTTACCTATACAAAGTCAGTTAATACTCTCACAGCCCCATTGAGGTAAATACTATCTCAATTTTACAGAAAGGGAAGTGGAGGCACAAAGATGTAGAGTCATCTTCTCAGGGTCATCTACCAGGGCTGGGATTCTAACTCAGGAAACAGCACTGCAGTCTATGCTTTTAGTCCTTAATTACTGTCTGTCTAACACTGATGTTGCACTTTGCTGTCCTCTGACACTGATCTAAGCCTTTTATAGTTATTAATTCATAGAATCCTCACTGTAGCTTTTTGAGGTAAGTGGTATTGTAAAGACTTTATACCTTATAAAATATGTCTGTTTTACAGATGAGGAAACTGAAGTACAGAAAAGTTATATAAACCACCCAAGATCATACAACTGCTAAGTGGGATGGTGAGAATTCACAACACGCTCTCTGGCTCCAGAGTGGGAATGCGTTCCCTCAAAAGCACTCTCTCCTTAGCTGAGGGGTATCTGTTTCACCTGTGGGTTTTCATTTTCACACTTTAGGGCTCCTTTCCCAAGCTGATTTCATCTTCTGACTAGTAAATCAGGCTCAGAGTAAACGTTGATTCATTTACAGGTTAATCACAGGTCTCATTCCTGGACAGATAAGAAATCGGTGATTTGGTTTTGTCTGAAGTGACTTGGGAATTCCCCCATGGTGACTTCCTGGAGTGGGTCAGAAAGCCACCTACCCATGTTGTTAATGACTGCAGTGTTCTGCTCGGTTCACTGATGACAGGAGACTGGTAAAACAAAGAGGGCAAGATCCGAGAAATAAATGTTAATCAAATTTAGGTTCTTCTTAGTTCCTGGGTGTCTTTGGTTTGTTTTTTAACTTTTGAGTCTTGCCTTAGATATTAGTGATGATTAGCTAATACAATTCATTTCATCATTACTCATGATGATGCTGCATTTTGTGAGGAACTTGTTTTAAATTTAATGCTATCACATTTTTTATAATCCTTGCTTATTTTCTATGGTGATATGTGTGGTATCACTTTCAATAATTTGAAATATTCTGTTGGGATCCTTAATTCTTAATCCTGTCTGATGCATTTGGGTTAACTGCCTCTTTTAGGGATAATTTTGGAGGCATACAAGTGGTAACCACATTTTTTTCATTATTAAAAATCATGTTTCATTATTAAAATTCACAAGACAGTCAGGGAAGACCTCTCTGAAGTATTCTTATTGTGACAGGAAGTTAACAAAGATTTGATTTTTCATTTTAAAAGGTCATTCTGGCTGCAAGGAGGAAAGACTAGAAGAACAAGAGTAGGAGAACAAGAGTAGAATCAGGAATACCAGTTAAGAGTTGTTACAACATTCTAGGTCCTCAGCCCTACCTGTATATTGGAATCCTCTGGAGGTGATTCTAGCCAGTCCCAATCTAAACCAATTATATAAAAATCTCTGGGGATAAGATATAATAGATGATATTTCTCAAGGCTCTTCTGATCATTTTAATATGTAGCTGGGGTTGAAAAAAGTTGTGAAAAAAAGATGTCAGGGGCCAGGTCTAGAGAGTAATTATCTATATCCAGTAGGAAAAGTAAAAAAATCAGAATGTTTAAGTTAAGCTATTAAAACAGGAATGGATCCTTATCTGGATCTATTTTCTTCCTTAAGGAATATGATTAGATGGAATAACAAAACATATCCTTAAACAAAGAGGAAAATAATCATCAGGAAATGATGAAAATGGGTATTGGTTAACAAGCATTAACCAGTATAATACAAGAAGTAATGATTAATGAAAATGTTTGTTTGTATCATGTTTATTTCTTCAAATATTCTGATATGTAGTCCAGGTTTGAAAATGATTGTAGGGACGCCTGGGTGGCTCATTCGGTTGAGCATCTGACTTCGGCTCATGTCATGATCTCACAGTTCATGGGTTCAAGCCCCATGTTGGGCCCTGCACTGACAGATCAGAGCCTGGAGCGTGCTTCGGATTCTGCATCTCCCTCTCTGTCTGCCCCTTCCTGCTTGCGTGTGCGCTCTCTCTCTCCCTCCCTCCCTCCCTCTACCCCCCCCCCCAAATAATAATAAATTAACATAAAAAAAGGAAATGATTGTAGAAAAATATAGGAGGCTGTGTCTGGAGCAGTTATCTTGAAGGTGGCTAGATGTCAGATTTAGGCTATATATATTTTGTGGGGACATCAGGTAGATGGAAAGTGAGATGAGAAGGAAAGAGAGGATCAGGGACAATATAAAACTTAGTCCTGAAAAACTGAGTGAATGATGGTTGAATTTACTACAATGGGAGAAAATGGGTGGAAGAGCCTGGATGTGTGTATCATAGGTGTGGGTGGCTACTGAAATCAAGAGTATCAGTTTGTACTTCGTAATGTAGAGAGTGTTAACTCTAAAATGGGGTATTAAGTAGAGAGATACAGATTTGCAGCTGAATTATTAGTTTCCTGGAATAATTGTCTTCAATTTTATATCTGTTTCTTACTTGTATTAGCTAGGAATTTACGCAGCTATGCTTCACTTGTAAAGGCACCCTTTATATATTTAAATAAATTTTTCTGTGTAGTTTTATTTTATTTTATTTTTTCTTCCCTAGATTTTTAATGTATAACATAAAGCTACTGCACTGGAGATAGGAATCATGTAAGAGAGTGTCTTATGAATATGCTAACTCTTACTTCCAATAAAACATTATGGATATTAAGCTTCTGTAGGTCATAATAGCAGGTCATAAATTCCTGAGTAGTTTGTGTTAGAAACATTGCAAAAAAAACCGACTAGTTTTTAAAAAGGGATTAAAAGGTAGTTAGCTAATTATGAAATTCTAGAGCATCATTTCCAAAACTTACTTGACTAAAGAGCACTTTTAAAATAATAATATATTGATGAACTGTAAGAGGAGCTCAACAAATATAACGGGCTCCTGAATTAAAGCAGATAGCAGAAAGTGGGCTTTTAGGGGCACTTGGGTGGCTCAGTTGGATGAGGGTCCAACTCTTGATTTTGTCTCAGGACATGATCTCACAGTCATGAGATGGAGTCCCACATTGATCTCCGTGCTGTCATTGCAGAACCTGCTTATGATTCTCTCTCACTTTCTCTCTCTCAAAATAAATTTAAAAACTTAAAAGAAAGTTAATTACTACAATCAACAGTCTGAATTTATCATGTATTTAAAATGCAAAGAATTTTAAAGACAAGATATACAAACCAGGCAAAAACAGATCACAGATTAATGAATAGTAAATGGATGACATACAATGCATGATTAACTGCAAAGTAAAACTTATAGCTAAAATATTGAATACCATTGCTAAGAACTATGCCAAGCATTTTGTGTGCATTAACTCTGTCAGCAATGCTTTTTTTTTTTTCTTTTTAGTTAGGAATATTTTTAGCTACAAGTGACAATATTCAACATCAATTACTTGAAAACATATGGTTCATTTTTCTCATGTTAAAAGGAATCTGGCAACAGGCATTGGTTCAGTGACAGTGGTTTCTGGCAGTATTTATCCCATTCTCTTGGCCTTGTCCTCATAGCTGTAAGCTGTCTCTCCAAGCTCAAAGCAATGTGTTGTTGTTGAAAGCCAGAGAATGGAAGGAAAAGATGGTCCCACTCACATCTGTCCCTTTTTATCAGGGAAGTCAAGGATTTCCAGATGCTCCAACAGAATTCTACTTTTGTCTCCTCTGTTGGGGTCACCTAGCATCCCAAGTTGCAAGGGAGATTGAGAAATCAGGTATTACACTTTTTCAGGCTTTGTAGCAGAGCGGGAGAAGGGAAAAGGTTGATAACAGGTGTTGGGTTAAGTAGCCAACAGTAACTATCACAAATCCAGGTCATCCTTATAAAAACCCTACTAAATTGGCACTGTTATTTATTGCCATTTTACAAGTAAGACACGGAGAAGTTACGAAACTTGATCAATGTCAAATAACTAAGAAATGATAGAACCAAGGGGTGCCTTGGTGGCTTAGTTGGTTGAGCATCTGACTTCAGCTCTGGTCATGATCTAGCAGTTCGTGAGTTCGAGCCACGCGTGGGGCTCTGTGCTGACAGCTCAGAGCCTGGAGCCTGCCTCAGATTCTGTGTCTCCCTCTCTCTCTGCCCCTCCCATCCTCAAAAATAAATAAAAAACATTAAATAAAATAAAAAAAAGAAATGATAGAACCAGGAGTCAACTCAGGTGGTCTGCCTCCAGAGTCCACCCTCTTCTCAGTCACTCCTCTACATTGTGGAAATAAAGCCTTACAAGACACCATATTATGCCTTCTTTTGTGAGTGATCTCTCATATAACTTCCTAACATGTAAAAAATAAAAATAAATGTTTGCTATTGCTGTTATATTTTCTTAACCAATAATAATAATACTGTTAACTCAAATTTGTAAAGACTCCCTTTCAAAGAATTCTAAGGATTTTCATGCAGATTTTCATACCTGTGATTTCTTCATAAATCCTTGAGGAAAAGACAGAGATAGGTGTGACCATTTGCATTTGATAATTGGGAATACTAGATCAAAGTTGTGTCAAAGAGATCAGAGACTTAAATGCAAATCTACATAGAGCCAGGCCGTTCTTCATAGACACCTGCAAGTATAGATGTTTTTACTTTAGGACAAATTTTAATTAAATTTACAGAAGAATCAAAACCAGCATTACATTAAAAAGTTTTCCACCTAGACAAAGGCTTAAAACTTTAAAATTGAGTGTTTAAACATATCTCAATTTGTTTTCTTAACAATGGTTTCCGAGGTGCCATATTTTATAAGAACTAGTTCCATTAGTTATTTGAAATTTTGGCACATTTTTATGGCTCTATTTTATATAATCTATTACCTCAAGTACTTGTAAATTTTTTGTAGGAAATGAATTGTACACTTTGTTGTTATTGCTTGAAAGAAATTAAAAACTCGATCTTATTTATGTCAAGTATTTTTTTCTGTTGGAATTAATATTTGATTTGTTTTCTTATAATCAAGTTAGTTTTCTTCCTTACTAATGTTTTCCTATTCTACTAGGCAATGTTGATTTTTAAATTTCTATAAACTTTTATAAGTAAACAAAATTGATCATTATTTCCCTTTATTAGACTTCTTGTTTGTATACCATGATGTCAAATAGCTTTCCTCTTTCAGTGTCGCAAGTTTATGAAAGATGTCAATTTAACTCTAGAAAATGTATTTATGCAGTCATTGATGCCATAGAAACCACATAAAACAGTTGCTGTGAACTTGTAGAAAGTTATCTCTGGCACATATTTTCATTTTTAAAAAGTTTATGTTTATATGTATACAGTAATTAAAGCTATGAATTGCATATATTTGGCTTAAAGCCATGTTTGGAATTGTCACATTAACATAGACCAGTGGTATAGATAGAATTTTTTTGGCCTCCCAAGAAAAATTTCAGAAATGTACCTCATGTAATTTGTTATTTGGAGAACAGATCTCCAAATGGGGCTATTTGAATGCTATTTCGTATATTTTGGGAGAGGGAAGCAGCTGTCTCCTTGCTCTAACCTGGTTTTATGGCCATTGTTTTTCTTATGTTCTTATGGTATCCAGATTGACCAAGCCTGTATGAGTTATTAATATGTATTGAGCTAAAGAATAGATCTTTTAAAGCTTCACAGTTTTATGCTGAGTATTATCAGCAAGATAAATGGAAGGCAACAAAACAAAGAAGAAAAAGCATATATAAGGTGGAAATGGAATTACTATTGAGCACCTACAATATGTGGGGCCTTTTTCAATGCTATTTTATTTAAGTCAGGAAATCACCCTGAGAATTACATGTCAGCCCCATTTTGCTTGAGAAAACTTAGGGTTAGAAAATTTAATTACCTTGACCAGAATCACTAAGTCTGAGCTTGGATTTGAACTTAGGTGTCTTGTCTCATAGTTGTACAAATATTGCCCGACACCAAGACAGGCTTTGAGAGGGGCACCTGGCTGACTCAGTTGGTAGAGCATGTGACTCTTGACCTTGGGGTCATCAGTTTACCACATTGGGCGTAGAGCTTACTTTAAAAAGGCTTTGAGAAACACCATGGAAGGGTATTTAATATTGTGAGTGTATTTACTACAAAATATCATCTGTCAGAATATAGTCATTTCACCCAATTCTCCACTTTTTTATTTTTTATTTTTTTTTTTTTTTTTCAACGATTTTGTTTTTTTTTTTTTTTTTTTGGGACAGAGAGAGACAGAGCATGAACGGGGGAGGGGCAGAGAGAGAGGGAGACACAGAATCGGAAACAGGCTCCAGGCTCCGAGCCATCAGCCCAGAGCCTGACGCGGGGCTCGAACTCACGGACCGTGAGATCGTGACCTGGCTGAAGTCGGACGCTTAACCGACTGCGCCACCCAGGCGCCCCAATTCTCCACTTTTTGAAAGCAAAAGTGAACTATTATTTTCTGGGCAAGGTACACATAAAAGCCCGGTTTAATTCATTTCTGTTTTGATGGGAGTAGCCTGAAAAGTCGAACTGTAGCACCCACTCCTTAGCATGGTGAAGAACTCAGTAGAGGAAGTCACTTGGATGAGGGGAGTGTGCAAGTGGCAAGGCTAAGGAGAAATATATGCTAGTTATTGCAAAATCCCAAGAATGTCACAAACTTGAGTAGAGTTAGCACCAGGGGATGGGAGAGAAGTTGATGAGTTTAATCCAGTAGGCAAAACACAACAAAAGGCAAGTGTAGGCAAAAGATGATGCTTAACACAGCAACAGAATGGCTGCAGCTTCTTAAAATTTTTTTTAATGTTTATTTATTTTTGAGAGACAGAGAGACAGACAGAATCTGAAGCGGGCTCCAAGCTCTGAGCAGTCAGCACAGAGCTGGACACAGAGCTCGAACCCATGAATTGTGCGATCATGACCTGAGCCGAAGTCGAGGCTCAACCGACTGAGCCACCCAGGCACAACAAAACAGCTGCCGCTTCTAATCTTCTAACGGGGGCAAGAGCCAGGCCACAAAAGAGAGAGGATCAGCAACAACCCCCCAAAGTATCCTTCTACTTTTAATCCCCTGCCGCACATGTCACTTCTTGTTACTCTTGTGACCTCACTTCATAACACTTTCTTCCCCTTGTATATTCCTCTCCTTGCTTTTCCTTAAACACACTAGATTCTCTTCTGACTTTTCTTTGCTGTAGCTGTACCTTCTGTCTGAAATGCTCCCTCCAAGATATCCTCTAAACCCATCCTTTACTTTATGTCTTTATTAAAATCTTACCCTCTTCCTAAGGCCTATTGTGACCATAGTGAGATATGTATGTGTGTGTGTATATATATATATATACACACACACATACA
>NC_064816.1:130795726-130864240 GCF_023721935.1 Panthera uncia
TTTTTTTTTTTTTTTTTTTTTTTTTTTTTAGCTCTCTAAGCTTAGAGCAGAGAGAATTCAGTCTGTACTTGCTATCTGCCCTGACAGAGTGAGAACAAAATATTTTAGCTTCTTACTTTGAGATGAAACAAGACTGAAAATTGGAAAAAATGTAGTGGGCTTTTGTTATAGGACTAAGTGGGGGAAATAGAAATTTTGGCACAGGAGAGTTTGTAAGGAGCAGTGGCTGGCAGTGATTAAGGGCAGGCTCAGTAACGGTTTCAGTCCTGCTTGCCTGTGTCCTAGCTGTGGCTTGTTCGGGCAAGGTACTCAAACCTCCTGTTTCAAATGTTTTCATGTTTTTAAATCAGGGTATTTAGAATAGGGCCGACCAGAGTCAGAGCTTAATAAAAGCTAGTGATTATTAGTAACAGCAGCAGAGAAAACAGCTTTCTGCAGCCAATTTTCACTAGTTTCTGATCAAAGACTGACCTCATGCGCTATAGTAACATTCAGATTCTAGTGGGATTTTCCTGTCCTTAAAATGCGCTTCTAGGTCTGTGGGATCTCAGTTCTTCCCCAAACCTGCCTCTTAACTTTATTTCTTGACTTAAAAGCTGCTGTTATTTCCTTCTTCCTAAGGTTGACCTAGTCCTTGATCACGGGCTCCAAAGGTGAGACAGACACACTTAAAAGATTTGAATTTGCATTTCAACTCATCCACCACTGATCTTGCAACTGTCTCCCCTCCCCCCCACCCCACCCCCACCAAGTCCCTGCACCCTCTCCCCAGGGGTCTCTGTGGCTTTGAGCCTTTGAAGACTAGAGTCTGGTCCATTTCAGTTTCATGTCAGAGTTGCTAGCCATGCTGTGCTCTGCAGGGTATGCTAACGCTACCTGTGATCAAGCTTTGTGTGTTACACTCTGGAGCCTGAGACAGAAAGTTCATGAAAAAGTTATATTAATAAACATGTTTAATCCTGGTTCTGCCACTCTGTACTTGTGGCAAGATACCAAACCTCTTCCGTGCCAGTTTCTTCATGTTTGAAACAGATTAAGTTACTTACTGGCACAGGGCTGTTGTAGAGACTAAATGAATTAATTACTGTGTGTAGTATGTTTAGCAAAATGCCAGTCAATGACATGCCGAGGGTTAGGTGGAGAAAGCAGTTTACCTCAGGTGCTTCAATACGGGTGCTTTGGTTGTAGAGAACTTATGAATAATACTAAAAATCTATCTACTTTTTATCATCACCATACAATTCTAAACAGCATCAGTGGCACAATACTTAGTCCTGCTAGGATGGACGGCTCCCAACACCTCCTCCCTTAGTATACCTCTGGTGCCAGTTACATAGAATGCTCACAACGGATAATGATTTACAAACAAAAGATGGGGGGGGGGGGGGGCGGAGAAGAAAATGTGGGATAAGTAATCAATGCAATGCCAGATGCACAAAAATAAATTCTTTTGCAAGTGTTCCTTTTCATCCCATAGCTGTTGGATAATCGAGAAGTCAACTTAAATTTACCCCCAAGAAAGAAAGCTTATTTCCTTTTAACAGCATCACTGAAGATCATGCCCTTCGGTTACCACAACTCAGTCTGCTGGAAGGGTCTTACCACTATTGATGAACAGGTCTATTAGCTGTTCCTTGGAGAAACCAGCATCCACTTCGGCTCTCACTATTTCACAGGTGAATCCTGCAGCCATTTGTCTGTGCTGTGAGAAGAAACGAGCAATTAGTTCCTGCTTTCAAGGAAAAGGGTGGGGGGGATAGGTGTAATGGGTACTTACCTTCATGCAGAGTGCAAGCTGATGTGCTATGTAGTCTTGCAAACTTCCTTCGGGGCCGTGGAAGATGACATTATGGTACTGCTCGACCTATTAACAAACCAAGAAGAAATCTTCAGTGAAAATGCTAAGAAGAGAAAAAAAAAAAAAAGTGGTACCCAAGCAGGAAATTTTCTGATTGTCCTCAGCTTTTGAAAATATTAAAAATATTTTCAGGATTAACTGCATGCACTGGGCACTTGAAGTCTTTCACTTTAATTAAGTGAAATACTGGCTAATTTAGTATTTATTTACTACACTGAGTAAAAGAGCTGACACTTTATTAAAAAGCATACTCTTTTTTCCCTGTAATTTTTATTGTTTAATGTTTATGTATTTTTGAGAGAGAGACAGAGTGTGAGCAGAGAAAGGGCACAGAAAGAGGGAGACACAGAATCTGAAGCAGGCTCCAGGTTCTGAGCTGTCATCAAAGAGCCTGACGTGGGGCTCAAACTCACGAACTGCGAGATCATAACCTGAGCCGAAGCCAGAAGCTTAACAGGCTGAGCCACCCAGGCTCCCCTCTTCCCTGTAATTTCTACAATGAGGTTCAGTAGGTAAGCTAGGAACACAGTGCCTAGTGTATTTTGTCCCTTGCAAATGTTTTGTAATGTTTCATTATTATCTCTTACACATGCTCCTTAGTTTGAATTTTCCCAGTGCTTATTTTACTTTTTAGGGGTATGTAAAACAGCAATGAATTCCACTAAAGAAATTCTGGAAAATACAAAGAAACATAAAGCAGCAGACTACAAACCACTGATAGTGTGAGCACTGAAAAGCAACCACTCTAAGTTATGTTTCTTTGCATAGTTGATATGTGTATGCATATTTGTGTATTTTGTAAGAGGAAACGTAGAAGTGTAATCTTTTTATGGCTGTCATACTTAGGAGACTCTCTTTGTGCTGGCATCTTACATAAAAGACATCTTCATGACTCTAAGATTATTAGATCAACTCCTGATCTAGATTTTTCCATTCTGGAACTCGGGTGTTTCAAAGAAACCTGGGTAGAGATTGACCAATTTTTCTCTGTAAAAGAGAAAATCTCCTGCCTGGATGCCTACAGGATTTTTTAAAACCTTTTTCCTCACATGTGAGGATACCTCGCCTGAGAACACGTGGGGATGTAGCACACACTGGGATGGAAAGCCAGTGGCCATTTACACGGGACAAGGGCAGTGACGTCTGGAGTGAGATGTGGAGAGGAGTCATCCCTTCCACCTCGGTCACCCCTAGGACTGAGCTCTCACTCCCCTAGTCTCCATTTGGGAGCAGCTTTCTTCCTGGAAAGACCTCACAGAAAAGGATCTGTATAGGTGAAGTGGCAAACTTAATGAATATGGTTGATGTAGCTCATGTGTCAAGACTGAGTCACCCAGACTTGGAGAAATGTTAAACCTGAAACGGTCCGTTCATGGTTGCCTTATTGTGCTCTGATAAGTTTGTCCTTTTAAAGACACAGGGGAAGGCCATATCTTTGAGGGTGGCTAGGGTAGGCCTGGTAAAACAAAATATGCCACTGGTCCATCACTACAAGAAAGAGGCAGACTTGGGGATATGAAAGGAAGGCTTGAGGGAAAGCTGTTAGCATGGAAGGAAGAAGGACTCCTTCCTTGCCTGGGGCCTTTAGGATTTGCGCTTTTGGCCTCCAAAGAGACCAAACCATGCTTGGAGTAACTCTTGGAAAGTGGAGGAAAACAGGGCTTGACCACTGGGTGTCAGACCATGAGCTTAGAAAGGAATGTGGTCCTTTAAGGGGACCACTAATGAGGGACTAGGGACTGGGTTTTAGGCTCTGAAAGACAACATGTTTGGTAGCCACCAGTGATTTTCTCTGAATCCAGATATTATTCCTCTATTGTTAAGCCTTCAATAAAAAAAGGAGCAGATGGATGCACATTGGGGCTAGGGCAGCATCAGGGAGAATGATATACTTGAGAGAAACAGGACAATGGCCACAGTTGCCCAAGGAACACCAGCATCCGGAAGCCACAGCATGAACACAGCCGTAGCTGGCCAGGGCTGTTCTCTATGGTGCTGGGGGTCTGTGACACGAACAATAGTAGAAGGGCCAGCAAGGACCAAGACCGGGACAGGGACTCCCCCAGAGACATAAGAGAATATCCTAGAAAATTCAAATAAGATTCTGCTTCTAGGCAGTGAGGGTATGGATGCTCATTAAGGAATTATTGTTAAAGAATAATCTGTTCTCATTTGTACCTAAGATATGGGGAAGTGGGATGTACTTAAAATTGCAAAAAGTTACCCAGATTTGTCTGGTTGTGACCTCTTTTCCATCCATCTTAAATGGAACATGGTAAGTTCTTCCAATATACATAGTCAGACCTATTTTTGGCTTAGAAGATTTTTCTTCCATTATGTTTCTGGTAATTTCTCCTCTTCTAATTCTCTTTTATTTGGAAGGAAAACTAATAATGCTTAAGCTCCCTCTCTGTCCTCTGCAAGTGCATCTGTCCCCCTAGCTCATCATTATCCTAACTCTTGTCTTTTGCTTCTACTTTGGGGAGAGCTCCTCAAGTTAGTCTTCACGACACTGAAAAGAATGTTCACCGTCTCCCTCCCGCTCTGAACCGTCTCAGGTACAAGTTTAATGATGCTACTGCACTTTTAGTTGCTCTCAGAGTTCCTTACCTCACCCAGGTCCTTGCCAACGCTTTTGCTTTTAATCTTAGCCTTCTCTCTACCCTGGCTTTCTTGCCCTGCTTTCAGTCGATCTTTTACTCTCCAGAGAATGATAATCTTCTCAATTTTTCATTTTTTCTCATAATTTCTAAGGTGTGTCATTTTGAGTTCTCACAATAACTCTGTTCTGTTCTGCAGGGTTCTTCCCCAGGTAAAATGTTAGCTTGTTATTAGTACTTTTTTTCGTTCTGTGAAACCACAGGAAGAATCTGCAGTAAAGCAGGATGTGTGGACCATCACTGGCTTCACTTGCTTTCGACTTAATTGTTCAGCTGACTCCCGTCTTAGGTCATCCGCTGGACGGTGGGCTGCTGCCTCTGCTTGTGGCTTTGGGATCCGGCAATAGCTGCAGAGGGCTGGACCTGGGCTGTCCACCAGGGCAGACAAATGTGTGAACTAAAGGAAGCAGGACGCTCCAACATCCATCCTGCTGAGGGTGCTTATATAATATGCTCCCCAGATAAAGCAGCCTCACCAATGCCTGCCCACCAACTTCCTGCTCAGGTATTTCTAGCTTTAATCTCTGAATGGATGTGGAAGGACGCATCTTGATAGGAGGTGGAGGAGGATGGCACTACCAAAAGCAGAGACTGCGGTAAGGACATACACCCAATTTCCTAACTGGTATCAAGTTTGCTTTTTTGAATCATTAGTAAGATGGTCATAGGAAATAATGAAGTGTTTTCCTACCTCATTTCAGGTAGGCCTCAAATCAGTGGGTTTAACACTCTCTTATCCCTAAAGGTACGGGAAAATTCTTCCAGATTCTTGCCCAAGGGAGACCTCAGTTCTATTTTCCTCTGTTTTTGTGAAGTTTTATCACTTTTCATAAGCACTTTAGTGGGAAATTGTGTTGGGTACCACAAGACAGGTCCAATTTTAAACCCGAAGTCTTGCACTCTCCAAATTAATCCCAAACTGCCATGCTACTTCTCGGGTAGAACTTCTTTCACAAGGAATGGATTGTTTCATACCAGTGAAACAGGATACAGATTTTCAAGATTTACTGAGTATTCTACCCCTGAGATTTTCAACAAGGATTGCTATTTAATCTTGTCTCACTTCTGAAAACAAGAGTGCTCTATTCATTACAGCCATCTGTCAAACTGCCTACACTGTCTTAAGATTGATTTCGAAATCACCTAACAGCAAGAAACCCGATTTCATAGATACGCTGTCTTCAATTTCAACAACTCATTTGTTCTCGGATTGTAGGTTCTTATAAAATACAGACAGGAAATATTCTGTTTAAAATTTTCATTGAAAAGGCCATTCACTAGCAGCAAGCATTCTGTCTTCACATAGTCTAATATGCTTTCTGGAATAAGGTAAAATAGAAATAAATAAATGCAAAAACAAATGTACAGACTTCCAGATCATTCATACATTCTTTTGTTTGTTTAAACTTTATTAGATTTTATTTTGAGAGACAGAGCACAAGTAGGGGAGGAGCAGAGAGACGGGGGGAGAGAGAATTCCAGGCAGGCTCTGCAGTGTCAGTGCAAAGCCTGACTTGGGGGCTTGGAATTATGAACTCTGATATCATGACCTGAGCTGAAGTCAGCCACTTACCCAACTGAGCCATCCAGGCGCCCCTCATTCATACGTTCTGTGCATGCATTCCATAGGTTTTTCCTCATTTCAGATATTACCAATTTTTTTGTTAATGGTATTTGTTCTATCTCATTAAAGGATGTGCTGGTTACCATTTCAGATCTGAACAACAAAAAATTACCAGGAGCCTGTTGCTGTACTGCAAACATGTGAAGCTATGCCAAGAAAACACATTTATCTGCTCTAGCTAAAAATGACATTTCTCCCAACAGCAGGATCTGAGGTGTTATCAATACACATGCTTCATGCCTCCAGCAGAGGGCTCTACAGATAGATAAGTAGACAGGCAGGCAGACAAGACAGTGGGGGGAGGAAGGTAAACATTTTAATTGTTTCGATAGGATATCTCTATCCTCTTTGAGAAAAATCAAACTTCTTAAAGGTGAATTAGAGTCCCCAGAATTACCCCTAAGTGTGTGTTGACAGTGGAATATTTTTGCTTATTAGTAAAGGGACACTGGCCTTTATCACAATTGGTACCAATCCCCTTTATTCTTGTGTCTTCACAGCTTATTCAGGAAGCTCTTATCACATGTCAATTAGTGCTTTGTGACGCAAATGAATTCTGGATTAAATGGAAACAATGACCTCAACAAAGGCCCATCCATCCATTGATTGTTTTCCCCTGCCCTCCAGGCTGTTTTTCTGCGGAATGGAGTTCACCAGAGGAGCTGCTGTCCAGAGGAACAGGGTCTATGTGGCGCCTGTGATGTTTTCCGACTTGTGGCATTATTTGAAAGCAATAAACTCAGCCTCCATTTGGAGTTTCACTTGTCAGAGTCTAAGGGAAAGTTTCTACCATCTAGAGATGGTTTTAGGCCAGGTTGGGCTGAGATGCTGAACTCAAAAAAGAATAAAAAAGGTTTTTACTGAGCCAATAAAGCTGAGATGGCTCTAGCCATGTCATGGCTTTGTAGCTAGGTGTTTCATTCTGACCTCTTCTGACACTGATTTTAAAGAATTTATGTAGGACTTTAAAGCCACAAACAACACAACTACTGTCAACCTATTCATATAAAATCCCCCCAAACAGTACTGGTGCATCCAGCATCCATCCGGGCTACAAAAAAGCTGGAGCCCATGATAGAGCAAAAGGGTTTTTAGCCATATGCTGAGGTCCCTCTTTATAGAATAGATATAAAAGAGAAATGAGAATTCAAGAGAAATTACAGTTCACGGAGAGAAATATACCATAGGTTTTTAAAAATTAGCTTACTGAAACTTTAAAAGCCAAGATCAGACTTGGTTATTAAATTCAAATAAAGCTAGGCCCCCATATAGGAACACAAACATAATACTTTGGGAATTGTAGCTATTAAAAAAAAAAAACAAAAAACAAAACACCCATAAGCTATAACTTTGGAGCTAACTGCTCCCTTGTCACCCAGCCTCTAGCACTTATAAACTCTTCCTGCTCCAGACCTCCTCTGGGTCAACACTTGCCCTGCTGCCCAGGATCTTCTTCCACTTTTGCCGTGATGGCCAAAGGATTCGCGGGTGTTGGAGCCCCTCTTCCTCATACAGGGGAACTGCCTTCCTCCTTCTGCTAGGCCCTTACCCACATTTACTCCTCCATGCCCTGAAAGAGATTAGGCTAGAAGTGGCCACCTGCTAACAGCGTTAATCAAGATTTGTGGCCTCAGATACATAACTGCCATTGCTCACAACATCATTTTTATGAGAACAGAGCAAATTTATTCTGGGAACATAGGAAGAGAAGGTAGAATTTCCTAGTTGTGATTCTTGATGGTTAGCATGGCACATATTGGAGTAGATGGCTAACAGGCAGTGGAATCTCAAGAATTATGTGCTAGGGGATTCAGAGTCCTGCCTTTTCTTAATGGTTATTTATTTGTTTTGAGAAACAGAAAGAGTGCGAGCAGGGGAGGGGCAGAGGGAAAGAGAACGAAGGAGAAAGAGAAACGCAAGCAGGCTCCACACTTGGCAACAGAGCCCTATGTGGGGCTTGATCCCAGGACCTGAGCCTAAATCAAGAGCCGGACACTTAACTGACTGAGCTACCCAGGCGCCCCCAGAATCCTATATTTTAAAGTCATGCTCAGATTAGGATGATCTATTTAAGTATTTTTCTAATATAATAATTATTTATAATCACTGAAGTATTATAATACAAGATTGCAAACAAGTTAATAAAAATTGCAAAGGGCTAAGTAAAGTCTGTTAATATACAAAGTTCAACTATTATAATAAATTATTAGTGATTCAAAACTCAATCAAGTCAAATGTTTCCTTATTAACTCTTAGAATGGAGATTTAAGATCTGTATTATTTTAAATATTCAATGAAAGTATTTAAAAATAACACCATTTATTTTTTTATTTTTATTATTATTTTTTTAATGTTTATTTATTTTTGAGAGAGACAGAGACAGAGTGTGAACAGGGGAGGGGCAGAGAGAGGGAGACACAGAATGCAAAACAGGCTCCAGGCTCTGAGCTATCAGCCCAGAGCCTGATGCAGGGGTCGAACTCACAAGCCATGAGATCATGACCTGAGCCAAAGTTGGATGCCTAACTGACTGAGCCACCCAGGTGCCCCCCAAATAACACCATTTAAAAAACAAAAAGAAACGGGGCACCTGGGTAGCTCAGTCGGTTGAATGTCTGACTCTTGTTGATTTCCACTCAGATATCATGGTTGTGAGACTGGGCTCCACACTGGGCAAGGAGCCTGCCCGAGAATCTCTGTCCTCCACCCTGAGTGCACATGCTCTGACACTCTCTCAAGAAAAAAAAACCCAAACTAAAAAAAACGAAACACTCATAAATTGAGAATAGAACTAACAACTAGTTAGTCTCTGGTTTGTTGGGCATTGGTAGCTAAACCATGGCTTAGGCGTTCGGAGGCAAACATACAAATGTACTTGGGATGTTCTGTATATAATGTGCTAGCCGGCATTTCACTTGACAGACCTGCTCAGCCAAGGCTCCTGTGCAGCTGTAATCTGCTGTTATCACCCTTCTGTTCATTTTGTCATCTGGGTGAATGAAAAGCCCTGAGCAGAAAGTTGCCTGGTGCAGAGAAGCTGAGGAGGCAGAAGGGAGAGAAGCGGTTCTACACGCTCATTTTACTGGGCGCCCAGGCTCACATTCCTGAAAACCAACTGGTCACTCAACAACAGCTTTAACTCACACAAAGGAGGAAGGCAGCCCGCCCTCCCACTTGTGTGTCGCCCCCAGGCTTACTCTGAAGCGGCAGGGAGGAACACATAACAAAGAAAACAAGTTACAGTCTCAACGTTACAGGACACCATCTCTTCTAAACTAGAAAGCTTTTTAATGTTTTGGTGCTACTGTGGCTATTTTACAAAGGTCATTCCCAACTTTGGGTTTAGCCAGATCAACAGAATGGTTTGGAATTTGCACTTCTCTTCAGGGGGAACAAAGACATCAATTCATAGTTAATGGAAACAATTTTTGTAAAGGGCCCCTGGCAAACTCATTCATTTTTTAAAAAAGGTTTTCCAAATTAAGGCAGCAGACAAAATGAACGTTTGTTTAAAGTTTTACACCTTCAATATTAGTTTTAGATGGATCTCACAGAGACCCAAGAGTGCACAAACTTAGCTTAATCACTCACTAGCCACGTGGCCTTGAGCACATTATTTCCCTTCTCTGCTTCAGTTTCCTTATCTATAAAGTGGATGATGCTATCTACCTCACAGGGATGCTCTGAGGAATAAATAAGACATGTATGTGCCTTTAGCATATTGCCTGGCATGTAATAAGTACTGGACAAAGGTAAAACATTACATTTGTTCACCATTTGTCTAGAATTTGCTACTTTCTCTTGATAATCATATTCTTGTTCCCTTTAATAACAGAATTAGTTTTCCCTGGGTGCATGGTTGCCCAGAAAGCGACCACATATCCCAGCTAGGTGAACGTGTGTCCACATGCTGGTCAGTGGTTGTGGGTGGAAACAATATGTGCAACGCCCCAGAAAGGAAGGGGCTTGCCCTCCAGGCTCTCCTCCCTCAGGCTAGAACCTGAGGGTGGGAGTGGTGACCCTCTTTGACCAAACCCACATCAACAATACCCCAGGTCACAGTGGCCTACTGAGAGAGAGAGCCAAGCTGCTGACACATCTGCAGGGGTCGGGTCACCCCGCCCCATTTCCCCCTACTGGCTCTCTCATCTGCTGGGATTTCTACATTTGAGAAAAATAAACTTCTATGCTGTTCAAGCTACAGTTTTTTGGTTTCTGTTAAAATGGCCAAATCAATACTTTTAACTGATTCTAGCATATATAACTTAGTTCTAAATTATAAAGTTTATAGCAAAGAATCTTGATATTTATAGCCATTCTCTTTCATATTGATGATCAGTTACTTGATGTCAAGTCCAAGTTGGGGAAAGACAACCCTCTCCTGCTCCAGTCACAACACTTCACAGGTGACAGGTGGGAACAGCTGGATGACTGTGATAGAAATCCAGAACTAAGTGACCAGCAGGCTTCTAGGGAAGGGGCTGTTGGGGAAGATCATGGGGTTGGGGCACAGGGTGAGTGGGGCTCCCACTCCTACAGACATGGAAATGGGCCACCCAATACTCCAGGGTCAGGGATGGGAGCCTAAGACTCCCCTTGGCAGCATCCACCTACCAGCCTGAGGTAGTTCTGTAGCATCTGAAGAGGGATCATTGACGCATAAGTCACACTACTGAGGCAGCCTTCTTGGGGACCTGTAAGAAAGCGACACACAGAAGCAAAATTGGTTCTTCCTTATTAAACGTAAATGATCAAGACACAACAAAACTTCTCATAAAAGATACAGTAATGTTTGTTGACTTACGTAGCCAGAGCTAACATTTGACCAAGAGGTACCTTTTGTCTCACCACCGTGAAAATATTTCAACACCCTGAACTGGCCAGTAAACCACCGCTGCTCCCCAGACGTCTCCAGCTGCCCTTCCTTCCCCTGGGAAGCCCACCCATCTCTCCCTGTCCATCACAGCCAGGGCCTTCAGATTCCAGCTGGAATACTACCGCTAGTATCTGCTCCGATCCCTGGATTCAATTTTATTATTTATAAACAAGTGTTATCAGAGATAATCCCAACCCTCTGAAAGTTCTAGCCTGGGACAGCATTCGTGCACAGTTCTGGGGGTTACCCTTTATGTTCTTTCCCAAACTCTATCTCCCTCACTTGCCTCCCAAGTTCTGCTACTCTCTCAATACACTGCTTGAGCCTGAAGGAATTTTCTGGGATAACCTCATACTTTTTTTTTTTTTTCCCTAACTTCAGTAAGTAGTTCAAACAATAGAATACAACTTTTATTAGTTGAACTTGTAAAGAATCCATTCCCAAATATGGGAAATACATGATAAAATCCCTTTTAGAGTTAAGGGCTGAGAAATGGAGTATTCCTGTAACACTTACTAGCTATGTAACCCTAGACAAGAAACTCAATCTTTCTAAGCCTTAATTTCCTTGTACGTAAAATGAGGGTAAACAGAAATACTTACCTCAATGGGTTGTTATATGGATTAAGTGAATTTATACTTGTAATGTGCTATAAATGATAGGGCCTTCCACATAGTAGGTGTTCACTAAACATTACCCGTACCATTATAATAATCGTATTCATCATACACTGGACTTGACAGTAACAGAAGGCATTTCTTTTAACATGGTCTCTTGTCACTCTCTCAGTACATTAAGTTTAGCTTCTGGTTTGTTCCTAATGAGAGAGGTGATCAGAATCGCAGCAATCAATGGTCAGGACGGATATCTCCACAGGTGTCAGAAACAAGGCTTTTGATTTTTCCTCTTCTTAGTGAGACTTTTCAAAAAACATCTAATTACTTAATAGAGGGGGTCACACATGCATTGCTGGAGAACACAGGACAGAAACATGCAGATTTAAGACCCAGCACCACGACACATCATGAAGCCAACACTCTGTCAACAGCACCTCAGTGTGGACTACTCTTACCTGATAAAAGCACAGTGACTCGCTCTGCTTTATTCTTCTTCATAAAGTCCCACGGGGACTGGGTGAAGCTCTGACCTGCTGACCACGGCACATTTCCTAAGTTCAAGAAAACGAAATAAAATGTCAAAGAAGCTTCAAAGTAATTTTTCTTCTAAGGGACAATATACAATCTCCTGTGGAATCCAGGGTTTAGACTGTCAAAAGCACACACAGAACATGTAAAGCATCACATAGGGGTTAACTCCCTAATACAATGTCTGTTAAAGGTTAAAAGGCAAGCCTTCAAAGAAGAGGCTTCTCCAAAGCTGTTTTTAGGACTAAGAGAGAAATCTGGAGAGCAAAAATATACTAAATATTTCTAAGGTTAAGTTTTTAGGAACAAAGCTGATGATAACTTTCCATGGTTCTTCCAGTGCCTGCTTCACAAAGTCTAAGCACTTTGAATGAGGTGAAGTAACTAACAGGTCCTTTATGATCCGCTCCCTTTCCAACAAATTTTTAGATTCCAGAAAACACAGGTTACTTCAGGGGCTCAGTATAAAGGAAGCCTTCTCACAGTCTGGGCCCTCTGCTCACGCCTGCTCAGAAAGGGTGCCACTTCCTTGGTGTCTACTCTAGGGACGGATTAGTAGGAAGTACTTGTTCCATCCCTTCCCATCCACAGATCTTAAATTCTTAAATATTCCCACCACACACACACTCCCCACCTGTGACTCACTGCTTATCTGTTGGCCTGGGTCCCTTTAATCTAGTTAGGTGATATAGTAAAGTCACTTATATACATACATTAATAAATAATGTCATGGTTGCCCGTTATCAAGTGGATACAATTAGGCACTAAACTAAGCCCTTTACCCACAGAAGCCAATGATCTTTACATCTGAAATGCTACTAGGTGCCCTACACAAATATGAACACTGGCACCATCAGGCCTTAGCATCCACTGCTCACAGAGGTAAATCTCTCTGATGGTGGTAAATATCCATTTGCATACGCTTGTTTCCAGATCAGCTGGATGAAGGCTGATGATGCAGTGTCATTTTCTTCTGAACAAGTCTGTGCTGATTTCATTTATTAGACTCTTGGGCACAACCACACCTTGGATAACAGTTTGTTGTGTGGGCAAAATGTGTTCCTGAGAATCATTTATGACATATTATCTTAATGTAATTATTTAACTATACAATAATTCTTCTGTAAGAATTGTAATTATATTAATGATCTTGCCAAAGATCAATAAAATTAAATTGTCATGAATTATCAGCCTTAAAAACTAGTAAAATACATTTTTGGGAAGTGATTTAGCATCTATAAATTAACAGAATAAAACCCTTTCTTCTATAATAAGCTGATATATTAAAAGCATGGTGAAACTCACCATTTCCTCAACCCTGATTATTCTTATGCAACAAGTGCTGTTGAAAATATGCAGGCTTTCCTATCACACAGACTGGGATTTGAATCTTATCTGCTTTGCTCCTTTGCTGTGTGACCTCAGGCCTACGAGGTGACCTCACCTTGTAACTAGTTATTTGTAGAATGAGTCTGTTGTAAGGACCTGTTGAGGTGCTGTGTATAAAGGGTCCAGCACAGTTCTGAAATAATGGCAGGTTCCCCAAAGATGTTAGTTCTCCTGGTTCAAGAGGAAACAAACTAACCAGAGACATTTATAGAGCACTTACTATGCTCACCAGAAAGTAAATCTTACAAGTTCTTCGGAGTCTGTTTCATAGTGCCTATCAAACAGAAACAAGCAGCTATCACCCTCACTCATCCCATGTGGGAGCTCTGATCAGATCTTCAATGAATAGGGCTTCTTCCAACTCTAGACTTCACTAGGACTCCTGTCCTGGAAGTAAGGTGTTCATGTAGTACGAGCCCTGGCCCAGCCCAGGTACAAATCTGGAGCTGTGTTCAGAACCTGTGCACCAGCAAGCAGCTACAGAGTGGTTTGTTTCTTGCATTTATCAAAACAGCAAGTGGAATCACAAACCTCATCAAGGGCTTTCTTGTTCTTTACTCTCTGAGTATTATCTGAGGTATGAAAGCATTTTTTATACTAACAGGCAACATTATGTAATGGCCGCATTGTGAATAATCAAGTTTTTTAGCACCAGCAGCTGCCACAAGTGAGCTCTCATTGTATTTAATCAGTGAACCAAGTATCAGATAATGGAGCTCATAAACATAAATAAACCCAGAAATTTAACTTTCTCTCCATCACAGGATTGCTGATACCTAGCATGATGGATCGTACACTGCTTGTCCCGAGGCCAGTGCTGGAGTCAGTGGTGTTATTAAATGTCACATCTTCCAGACTCCACCATCCATCAGATGAGATTGCTTGGAAATGATTTGTCAGAGCTTGACTCACTGCTTTTGAAAAATCATCCCATGATGTCTGTTTGCGGATATTTAAAGCACATATTGTGTTTTCGCATTCAAAGTCATCGGAACCATAGCTGCCTGGTTCAATCTCACCCACTGAAATCCTTAAGGGTACTTTAAGAGCATCTGTTGGAAGAATAAAAGAATTAAGGGGAAAAATCTTGATAGGAAAAAGCAGCAAAACGTATATAAAACAAGCAGGTATGAACATTTTAAAAACAAAGCAAAGGGCAGCTCTCATGTTTCTTTAGATACTATCAACCGAATGTTCTCCTACTGGAGTAAACTGGTCTCCCAAACTCTTCACAGCTTCTTTGGAACCATGTTGCTTGAAATATTTGTCTTTCCTTGTATCTTTGGCCTTTTGTACTTCATTGACTCTTCCCTTCAGCAAGACTCTCAAGTTCTTAAAAAAAAAATCTGAGAAAATGAGAGCCCTCTCTTGACCCTAAATTCTCTATATTGCCCTTTCTCCTCACCTACATTGATAACATCACAAATAAGGCAGGTTCCAGTTGTAGAAGTCACTGTGCTTAGGATAGTGGCTTTGGACTCCTACAGACCTTGGTCTAAGCCTCTGGGTCAGCCTCCTACTAGCCCTGTGTACTTGGTAAACTGATGTCTCTATACCCTAATTCCTTCTACAAAATGTTAGGAATGTGCTATTAAATTATTATGAAGACTCAGTGAACACATGTTTGAAATGAATTTAACACACTAACGGTTATGTGGTAAATACTGGTGAGTATTTAGTAAATAGTAAACAGTGCAGTCGAAGCTTTTTAAGTGATCTTTCCAATCTCTGTGACACCAACTGACTGAGGCCCCACCGAGCTATGCAGCACCCCATGCACTCCACTTCTCACGAACTGAATTACGCGCTCACCAAGAGTCACTTGTGTTTATTCCCTAGTCTTTTATAAAGTGTCGAACTCATTACTGTAATTACTAAATTAAATATTCCATAAACTGATGAAATGACTTACTCTTCCTATAAAATTGAAGTTGAACACTTTACAGACACTGAACAAATGAGGTGCTAAAAAAAAAAAAGTTGGGGCACCTGGGTGGCTCAGTCGGTTAAGTGTCCGACTTCGGCTCAGGTCATAATCTCAAGGTTTGTGGGTTCGAGCCCCGCATCGGGCTCTGTGCTGACAGCTCAGAGCCTGGAGCCTGTTTCAGATTCTGTGTCTCCCTCTCTCTCTGCTCCTCCCCCATTCCTGCTCTGTCTCCCTCTGTCTCAAAAATAAGCAAACATTTAAAAAAATAAAATAAAAAAAAAAGTCACCTAAGGAGGTATGGATTAGACAACTACATAAAGCTAGAAAAGATTATCTTTGGGGTGCCTGGGTGGCTCTTGGTTTCACGTCAGGTCATGATCTCACAGTTCATGAGTTTGAGCCCCCATCGGGCTCTGAACAGTGCAGAGCCTGCCTGGGATTCTCTCTCTCTCCCTCGCTCTCTGCCCCTCTTACTCACTTTTGCTCTCTCAAACTAAATAAATAAACTAAAAAAAAAAGAAAGAAAAAAATGATCTTACTTAAATTTTTTTAAAAGTTTATTTATTTTGGGTAGAGATTGGGCAGGGGAGGAGCAGAGAGAGAGAGGAAGAGAGAGAGAATCCCAAGCAGGCTCTGCACTGTCAGTGCAGAGTCCCATGAGGGGCTCAAACTCATGAATCGCACGCAAGATCATAACCTGAGTAGAAAGGAAGAGTTGGACACTTAACCAACTGACCACCCAGGTGCCCTGAAAAAAAAGATCTTAAGTCCTCAAACACTAGAAATCACAGATGAAGCATAAATGTGTGGTTTGTTCAAATAAGAATATGGGCAATTTCTATTAGCAAAACCATAGTAAAGTAAAAACCTTTACCTAAAAATTGATGGAAGAAATCTCTGTATGTTAAAGTTAACACAAAATGTTTAAAATGTATATTTTTAGGATTCCCTTCTTCAACTGGCTTTTTCTATTAACCAACTACTAGATTAGTTTATTTTCCAATTATCAACAATTCTCGGGGTACCTATCAGTTGATTGAGTGTCCAGTTCTTGGTTTCGGCTCAGGTCACAGTTTGAGAGTTTGAGCCCTGCACTGGGCTCTGTGCTGACTGTATGTATGGAGCCTGCTTGGGATTCTGTCTCCCTCTCTCTGCCCCTCCTCCACTTGCTCTCTACCTCTCTCCCAAAATAATGTTAATAAATTTAATACGTTAAAATAAATGTTAAAAAATTTAATTATCAGTTCTCATCAATAGCATATGACACAACTGATCTCTCCCTGTTCTCTGATATGCTCCTGCAAGATTCCCTCATGCCTCCCTGGTCACTCTTTTATGTTGTTCCTTTGCTGGTCCCTTCACATTTTCCATTTTCTTTTTTTTTTTTTTTTTAAATTTTTCTTAACGTTTATTTATTTTTGAGACAGAGAGAGACAGAGCATGAACGGGGGAGGGTCAGAGAGAGGGAGACACAGAATCTGAAACAGGCTCCAGGCTCTGAGCTGTCAGCACAGAGCCCGATGCGGGGCTCGAACTCACGGACCGTGAGATCATGACCTGAGCCGAAGTCGGACGCTTAACCGACTGAGCCACCCAGGCGCCCCCACATTTTCCATTTTCTTAATGATAGAGTGTTGCAAGGCTCCTTTCTCTTACTTTTTCTGTCTGTGTTCACTTCCTTAGTGATCTCATCCAGTCCCATGACTTTAAATATCATCTATGAACTGCTGACTCTCAGATTTATGTATCCAGCTCATACTCATCTCTGGGATTCCTGCTGACTTGGCATCTCGACACAGATATCCTAACAGACATCTCCAATTCATAATTCCAAAACGGAACTCCTGATCTTCAATAGCAAAATCTGCTTCACCCACAGCTTTCCCGCCCCACCCCCACTTTGACAGGTGATGGCCACTCCATCGTGCCAACTATTCAGGCTGAATACCTTGGGGTTACCCACAAATCCCTTCTCGCTCTCTCATACTGCAGGTTCAGTCCATCAGGAAGTTCCACTGGCTCTGCCTTCAGCTGTATCCAGAACCCAACCACTCTCCACCACCTCATCTGCGACAATCCTGGATTGAGCCGTCACTGTCCTCTCTCACTGGAAGACGACGCCAAGGGCCTACCACGTCTCCCTGCCTCTGCCTGTGACTTCCTACGTCTACTCTCAACAAAGCAGCCACAGATACTATGGAAATGTACATCAGATCCCATCACTCCGAAGCTCGAGCACTGAGACGGTTACCTTACAATGACCTACAAATTTCAGACAGATCAGACCTCCACCCCCATCCCTTCTTGTAACTTCTCTCTCCTCGCTCATTCAAAACCAGCACTCTGCCCTCCTCACAGTTCCTCAGACATAGCAGGTATGCTCCTGCTTGAGGACCTCTGTCCACGTGATGATGTTCTCCCTGGAAATCTCTTACCTGAGGTATCGACATCGTTGCTCTGCTCACCCCCTTCAAGTGTTTGCTTCAATGTCTCACAAGGGGGCTCTTCTGACCATTATTTTAAAAACTGAAACCCAGGGGCTCCTGAGTGGCTGACACTTAGTTTCAGCTCAGGTCATAATTTCATGGTTTCATGGGTTCAAGCCCCACATCAGGCTCTGTGCTGGTAGTGTGGAGCCTGCTTCGGATTTTCTCTCTCCCTGCCCCTCCCCAACTCACACACTCTCTCAAAATAAATAAATAAACTTAAAAAAAAACAACAACACACAAAACCCAAGCTGAAACCCATCCTCATATGCCCAATCCTCCCTTAGTCTTTTCCGTAGCACATATCCCTGTCTCACATACCATACAATGAATTACTACTTGTGTTTATTGTTCATTTTCTGTCTCAATGTCAGAATGTAAGGTAAAAACAAATTATTGATACAGTTAGCTGATTGGATGGATTGAGTGATAATCTCCATATAAGAAGTCATAATATTTTGTACAATCTGAAACTCCATATTCCATAAACCCACATGTGAACCTTTCAGAACATGTCCTGAGGAGTATACATTCTTAGAGCTGGAAGAGACCCAAAAGATCATCCATTACCTTCACAGACAGGTAGGCAACCAGGGGTTGAGAGATAACCAACTTGCCTACATTCATCTGATCAGCTGATGGCAAAGTACCCAGCCATGACTCTTCATACCCTATTAGTCTCATGTCTTAGAGACACAATCTAAGTCAGAAGAGCAATAATTATTTAAATACTGTCCAAGGTCATTAAAATACAATGAGGATCTAGCATTATTCTATTTAAGATTTTTTAAAATGTTTTTTATTAACTTTGAGAGACAGAGAGAGTGAGTGAGCAGGAGCAGGGGAGGGCCGGGGTGGGGGGGAGAGAGTGGGGAAGGGAGAGAGGGGGAGAAAGGGAGGGAGGGAGAGAGAGGGGGAGAGAGGGAGGGTGGGAGGGAGAGAGAGAGAATGAATTCCAAGCAGGTTCACACTGTTAGAGCAGAGCCCAATGTGGGGCTCAAACTCACAAACCATGAGATCATGACCTGAGCTGAAACCAAGAGCTGGAGGCTTAACTGACTGAACCACACAGGTGCCCCAAATATCTAGCATTATTTTAATAGCAACTAATTCTGTAAAAAGCCATTCTACATGGAAAAAAATAATTACCACATTTATAACCAATAAAACGTTTTTGTAGTTACTAGGGTTCAAAGAAGGCTGCAGAGGTGCCAGCAGTGTGGGTGAAGAAGGCACCAAGCTGCAAATGGCACTCACTCAGATTCTCCAGCAGATGCTTGCAGTCATCAGTGGCGACATCGTGCGCAGTCCGATGGCACTTATCTTTTCTTTCTGGCTCAAGCCCTCCATGCATACACAAGATTTCCAGGCAGTTCTAGAAAGGCAAGAGCTCTATTACATCATGTCCAAATGAATAAACTCAAACGAAAATCCAAGGGAAAAGTCATTTGCCTGTAACGAGCAAATCAGAAATTCTCTGCCAGACATCGTATTTCAATTCCAGCAATCCAAATACACATATTAATCTACACACTGGCTCAAAATGGAAAGCAAAGAGTGTGCTTCATTCAAATGTGAATCACAGGACCAAAACACTGCTCCACAGAACAGCCTCTTAGGTTTCAAGAGAAAAAGAACAGATTACTAATCATTCATGCTGCAGAATGAAATTAAGAAAGAAATTGGCTTCAGCAGACAGTATCCTTTTATGGTAATTTGGCAATATAAAGCCAAGACTTTGCTATAGGTGGGTGCTCCATGCTGTATTCTAGGCAATGAACTGTTTCCCTAGTCATGTAAGTGCAGGGTTCCCATTGTAACAACTCTTGTCTCACGGTCCTCACAAGCACATTTATAACTGAGATCTTACACTCTTATTTTTTTATATGAAAAATATGAACACCATGTTGATTGAGTTTTTAGAAAAACATTCCCAATATATTGAAGTTATGTGCTCTCTTTTTCAGCTCTTTCTTCTATGTTGCTTCAGGAAATCCCCATCAAAAAGTATCAGTAACCTATGAACTGAAAACTCTTAGTTCTCCAAAATTTTTCAAAACAAAGTAAAGACAATATATGTACAAACATTTTCAAGTAAGTAACTGCACAGCAAGAAATAACATCAGGATATTTATTAAGGACCTCTGTTATATCAACTTTTACTACTTGGTGATTTGTTTACTTATTTCCCACCAGAATAAGCACAGAACTGAATAGAACAGAAACCATAAAAGGAAACAAACAACCAAATAAGCAATATCCTTCTCATCTCTCCCCTGCAAACACGCGTTCGCGCGCGCGCACACACGCACGCTTTGGGCTGATTTCACTTCTGACAACAGTAAACCAGGTAGTCTGAAAGTCTACTGATTTTGCTGTAAAACATCATTTTTCTATTTTATAAAACACAAAACACAATTTTCCCTTCCTTTATGTAAATATTTTTATTGGCATACACTATCCTCATAGAAAAGTACACAAGCTTGAAGAAGTATCACAAAATGAACATAACTATGTAAGGAGCACTCTGGAAGCCTTCTGTATGTTTCATCTAAATCATTAGCCCCACCCTTCTCTCCCTCCGGTAACTCCTAGGATGATTTCTAATATCAGAGACTGGTTTATCCAGTTTATAAACTTAATATAATTGGAATCATACTGCAGTTTCACTTTTATATTTGGCTTTTCATTCAACATAATGTCTATAAAATTCATCCATATGCTGGGACTAAGCATAGTTTATCCTTCTTTTAAAAAATTACTGTGGGATATATGAACGTACCACAATTTACTTGTTAATGGACATCTGGGCTCCACTATGGACATTCTAGTACACATCCTTTGATAGACATATGTACACATTTCTGTTGGATCTATGTACATAGTTAGACTGTTGGGGCACAGGATATGCATATGTTGCTCTAGGTCAGTATATACTGCAAAGAGCTTTTAATAAGTGGCTATACTAAACTCCACTCCCACCACGAGTATGTGTGAGTTCCCGGTGCTTCATATTGCCCCCCAAACACACTTTATATATGAATTCATAAAGAAGTACAGAAAATCCCCTAAAGGTCAAAAAGAGAGAGAGAGAGACAGAGAGAGAGAGAGAGAGAGAGGAAACTAAACCACAAATTAAGTGAAATTTGAATAGGAAGCCAGTGTTGGTCTGAGGGCAAAGCTAATGTGGGCAATCTTTCAGATGCTGGGGAGATGGGAGAGTAGGTCTTTGGACCTCTAAAATGGAGGAGTTGAACCAGAGGTATGCCTGCAAAGGGAGTGGACAAGAACATTGGTTTCTCATTGCCCCTGCTTAGGTTGGAGGGATCTCGTCTAAAAATTGTAATCGAAGTCTGTTTTTCATAGGTGGGTCTGGGGTTCAAGTTCAAAAACTCCCTAAGACAAGAAATGAGCTCAAAACAAAGTCAAATATATAAACAACAGTTCTTATCAAACTGTTATGACTAATTTGTATAATACCAGCAATGCATCTGATAGTAAATGAGAAATTCAGAAATGTTGATTTAGAAATTAATTTTAATGAGAAATTAAGTAGGATGCAATCTGAGCACTAATCTTTGTGAATTCCCAGATAAGAGATAAAAATGATACATTTATTATGCAAGTTAGTACTTGCAACAAAAGCAGGTAAGAGTCAAAACAGACCTGGATCCTAATTCTGCCAATATAAATGATTTTATCTATGCTTTTGCTAAATCATTTAACATTTTTCTGTTTCAGTTTCCTTATCTTTATTTAAATGTCTAGATTTCATATAGCTGTTATGTGACTTAATGGAAAAGATGCATAAAAAGCTCACATTCTTGGCATGCACTAAGCTCTCAATATTTATTAGCTGCTGTTATTATTATAATCAATGTAATAATCACCAGTTAGAAATATTCAATTAAATGTGAGGAATTACAGCACATCAACAAATGTCACTGATATCAATATAATTCTAGGTGATGCTACTTCAAATTATAAAGGGAAATAATAAAGGATTCAACCAAAATTCCTTTTTTTGTTAGTTAATTTATTTTTTGAGAGAGAGAGGGAGCAGGGGAGGGGCAGAGAGAGAGGGAGAGAGAATCTCAATCAGGCTCCACACTGTCAGCACAGAACCTGATGTGGGACTCAAACTCACGAACTATGAGATCATGACCTGAGCCTAAATCAAGAGTCAGATGTTAACCAGCTGAGCCACCCAGGCTCTCCTCAACCAAACTCTTGAAGATTCTTTTACCTCAGACCTTCAAAGTGGGTTGTATATAGTTTTTATTCTACTCAGGTAGGTCGGTGGGCAAGAATATAAGCAGTGACTTTCCCTATGAGGAAGATGTCGGTCCCCATGAGGATAGCAGGAGATGCATATCCAAACCCATTACAAGTGTGAATTCTATGCCATGCTGGCTCCATGGGGAACACGAAGAGGTTGAAAGCCTCCACCCAAATGACACTTTACAAGCACCACCACAGCAATTACTTGAGTGCATAGTAAGTTCCAGGCACAGTTCCAACACTTCGCAAGTATCTAGTGCTCACTAATCCCCACAACTTTAAGGAAGAGGAACTAAGCACTCTACCAGGTGCTCTGTTAGAATTGAGGGTGGGAACTATGAGTAAGGTAACAGTTCTGCTTCTCATGGAGGACCACAGAGTGTAATACAGTCATGGGGAGAATGGCACTGAGGTGATGTCCCAAGTTGTACTATGTGGAAAAGGAGGGAAAAGTGGAGAAAGGAATCTAAGCTCTCTCCGTGATGGACACCATTTGTGAAGAGGATAAATGCTATGATGCCAGTCACTGCTACTGGAAAGTAGCAGAGGGAGTCCCAGGGGCCTAAACCAGGCAAGAGGTTCTACCCAAGTGATGCTGAGCAAGAGATCTGGATGAATGGATTTAAGCTAAAGTTCTACTCATTATGATAGAGATACATCTGTTACAAAAGAGACTTTAAAAAGCAGTGGTTTAAGCTTAATCTTTCCACTCACATCCCACTTGCCAGAACATAGGTAGGTGGACTCATTACCTGCAATGGAGGCTGGAGAATGTGGTCTTTATTTTGGGTGGTCATGGGTCCAGAACTCTGCAGGATCATCATAGGGGAAGGGGAAAGGTGATGTTGAGGGTCAATGACCCATCTCTGTCATGATCCTTGAAGGAGAGTGGAGAAGCGAGGTAGAAGTGCCAGGGAGACTAAGTAGAAACCCCAAGTCCAAAGAGCTTGATATACTACCAAAGTCAAGGAAGGGAGCTGGGAGTCTGACATTGGGCAGAGGGAGGGAGAGCACAAGCAATCTGCAAATGCACAGGTGGGCCAGTGTGGGTGCTGGGAACACCCTTGGGCTGTGGGTGTGCCCACTGCCTTACCAGGCAGGGGAGTGGGAGGCTGTTAAAATGGGAAATAAGCAAGAAGGTAAATTTAGGGGAGAGTGCCCAAAGATGAAGACAATCAGAGTTAGCTGTGAAGGGCTGAGTTGGCATGAAGATATGTTTTCTGTAGGCATAAGGATACGCTCAGGTAGCAAAGTGCCATGACAAGCTTGATTCTGAAAAGCAATTGGTGCATTTGGAAGATATACTGGAAAGGAAGGTGATAGCAAGATCGGTAAGAAAGAACTGTAGTAACAGTCCATTCACCCATCAATTCAGCAAATACTCAGTACTTGCAGGCCAGAGACTCTGCTGGACACAGTGCATACAAAGATGGAAAAGTGATTTTTTTGGGAGGAGGTGGAAAGAGAGACAGGCATGCAAATAATTAAAGTACAAGCACTCTAAGTGAAGTGTGGAAAGGTGCCCTGGGAACACCTAGCTTCTGGAAGCCTGGATTTAAGCTGAGAGGTTTTCCAGGCAGGGAAGGGTCAGGACAGGAGAAGAGGCCATTTGAGGTAAAGGGAACAGCAGACACAAAGACAGGGAGAGAAGAAAGAGCACACGATGTTTGCACAGCAGCCCAGCAGTGCCTGCTTAGAGCACAGAACACATTAGGGGAGGAGGAGACAGGAAGTGTCCCTGTGGAGTGAACTGAGTCCAGATCAGGAAAGGACTTGTCTGTCATCATAAAAACCTAGCACTTATCCTGGAAGTGACAGAGCCTTGGAAAGATGCTGAGCAGGGAAATTACATTAGCAAGTTCCCCTGTCTGAAAGGCCCCTCTCATGGCAGGCTAACGGAGTAGAGAGACGGCAGATGAGGAGACTGGCGGAGTCTGAAACCTCGGACAGTGGACGAGGAGGGCTCCCCCAGGGTAGTGCCCACAAGATATGGAGGAGGCGACATATTCAAAATTCACTTGTGAAGGAAAAAAATCTGGAGTTGCACCAACCATCTCAGTTCATTAAGTTAGTAAGACAGAGCAGGTAAACACAAATGCCAGGTGATGGTGCTGCATTAAGAAAGAAGGGATGTAGCAGACTGGAGGAGGACAAACATGGGAACCCAGTGACGCAGCCACGTGGAGCTGTGTGATGGAAGCAAACATGAATATGATGGTCAGCAGGGTTACCATACAACTGCCCAAACTGGTGCACCTGCAAGAGTAAAAAGGGGGCACTATTAATAATTACACTAGGATGACAGGCATAAATGGAGACTGTACTGGGCAAAGGAACTTTGCTGCTCTACTTATCAGCCCTGTAAACTGTGGCCCTCCTGAATAAGACCTTATTGGATAAAATCAGAAAATGAGTAGGCAGGGCTAAAGATAACATTTTGGAATCTCTATAGATTATAACTGGGATCATTCAAGGAAAAAGGTACAAAGTGCGAGGAACAAAAGGGTCAAAACCCAGATCCATGAAAGATGTTAGTGGAAAACACAGAAGAGTCCATGTCTCAGGTGAGGGGTGGAGCAGGACTCTGGCTGGCTAATTTAGATTAGAATCCTTTCGGGCGCCTGGGTGGCTCAGTCGGTTAAGGGTCCAACTCTTGATCTCGGCTCAGGTAACAATCTCTCGGTTCATCAGATCCAGCTCCACATTAGGCTCTGTGCTGATAGGGCAGAGCCTGCTTAGGATTCTCTCTCTGCTCCTCCTTCACTCGTGCTCCCCCTATCTCTCTCTAAAAATAAACAAACTTAAAAAAATAAAAATAAAATAATTCTTTAGGATCCTATCAGTTAATCCGTCCTGCTCAAATTAAGCAAGGACACAATACTCTGCACTGAACATTCTGGAATAAATGTCAAAAAATAACAGCGTACCCTTTGTTTACCAACAGCTGAGTCAGTCTGGCTTTTCCAAAAAGGTTTTTATAAAAGTTAAGGGGAAAAGAGGAAATAATCATGGAGAATTAAAAACACAAAAACAGATTCCAAAGAACAGATTTCTACTTATCATGAACAACATCTAGTTCCAAAGAGTTGGTCCAACTTCATAGATATCTTATCTTTCTCCTTTCCTAGCCAGCTACTCAACCACATGTGACAAAGAAGAAATTAGTGACTCCTATCATCTTTTTCTCTGCAGCCATGACCCAAGGAGAGGGAATCTAAATCTTGGGGCCCCATGTGGGCCTCTATACTTGAGACACACACCTCATCCAGACCACCCAGACGGGATGGATATTACTGTGTGAGAGGAAATGCCTGATGCTCTCTGGCTAAATGTATCAGGCACAACAGAATCCTAATACAATATAAGAATGGCCTAAAGATGGTAACACAAGGTCCACTGCCTGACCAGAGGACAGCAGGCTTGTTCATCCTACAAGATGCCGGAAATAAATGTCTGGAAGACAGGCAAAAAAAAAAAAAAAAAAAAAAAAAACAGGTGTGGAGATTCATGAGTTCAAGCCGTGCGATGGGCTCTTTGCTGACAGCTCGGAGCCTGGAGCCTGTTTCAGATTCTGTGTCTCTCTCTCTCTGCCCCTCCCCCACTCAGGCTCTGTCTCTGTCTCTCTCTCTCTCAAAAATAATTATTTAAAAAATTAAAAAAAATATATAGGACCAGCCAATTGTAAATGGAGTGTGGGAATTGCTTATGGTTAAACAAAAGAGAAAACCTGGTCATCGAGTTGGAGGGGAAGTGAGGAAGGGGCAGTGTTCTGGAAGCAGAGGAAGGAGTCTGCATTAATAGTAAACATGTTAACCCAGAGAGACTAAGAGCCTGAGTGACAGGAAGCCACCAGCTTTGGTAATACACATAAACTAGAATTATAATTGGGAGGACACATACAGTCCTCCCAAATAATCTCATTATATGGGAACCTCAACAACAGAGATACCAAATTCATAAAATGTTCCTAATAGGTTTTACTTGACATGTAAAGGGCTCATGACACCAGACAGTTTCACTAAGAACTCTTCTTTCTATTTGCCCTGAGATGAAAACAAAGGTTTGTGCTCAGTGATTAGTCACAGGCCAGCTTTAGAGAGAGGTACTCCTATTACCAAACACTAGATAGTGATTTGCGTAAATTGCTTAACCACTGGGAGAAAGACCAAGGACTAAAGTGGGAAAAGCACTGATTCGGGAATCTGATCTTCCGTGAACTGATCTTAGGAAATTAGGTATACTATCTTCCTCGAGACTTGATTTTTTCATCTGCAAAATGAAGGGGTTGGCCTGGGTGAGGTATGTCCCTTGGAGCTGTGAAATCCCACAGTTCTTTACTGAATGGCACAAGAAAACTGAAGTCATCTTCTTGGGTAATGACATACTATTACCTTACATAGCTCGGACCCATATATGCTGCCCTACAGAGGAAAAATATTCGTTTTTTAATCTACTGTGGTCATGATAGAATCTTTCACCTACATGATGATTAACTCAGAATTGTAATTAATTTTTTCAGAAAATTAGTCTTAGCAACTAGTTGTAAATGAATTACCTCTCTGGTGAACTATCTCAGTCAGGATATGAACACTGTATCAGGCCAACGATGCAAAAGTACTTTCTAATACCTTTGACTAGGGAGGAAGACAGCATGGTACAGTGTGAAGATAATGAAATCAGGCAATCTGGGCTTCATTCCCAACTTCTTCTCTACTACTCCCTCCAGGGTTTAAATGTCCTAATCATAAAATGAAGAGGCTAGGGAAGATGAAATATCCATTCCAGGGCTAAAAAAAAAAAAAATCATTTTAATCTATGATTTTACTCAGCAGTGTGTGAATGTTGTCAGTCATGATCACTTTTAAAAACCTCTCTTTAAAAATTTATCTTAAGCCTCTTAAAGAGAATACAGGAGGAGTCTATGAGAGAAAGTGTCCTCTTCCCCTTTGCTCAACAATGACCAAGTATCTACATGCACCAGGGGCCTGGGGATCCATGAAGATACCATCCTGGATCACAAAAAGCAGCAGGACTAATAAGGAGTTCATAATAAAGGAGTTGAGCAGCAACACAAGTGCCCTACCCTGCAGGGTAACTCACCCTAGGGAGTGGTTTTTCTCTCTCTGCCTAGCTTGAGAGGTTCAGCAGCTGAACATTCTGGATCAGTGATGTTCAGGTTTTCTTTTGTTGGCTTTGTTTTTTTTTTTTTTTTTTTTTTGCCTCCAGGTTGTGTGTGTGCACAACCCCACTATCAGTAGCACCTTGCATTATCTTCAGATTTCCTTGAGGGGGTGGAAAGAGGTTGAAAACAACTCCTTCAATACACCCTTCCACCATCAAATGAGATACACGGTCTTAAATTAACGGTGCATTTTCAAATGTAAACTTTTCACATTTCACATCTTTGTCTCTTAAAAACTTTGATGTCATATGTACTGCATCCCATTCAAATCAAGACACGTCTATCAAGTTCACAAAATTTTTGTACTTTTTGTTAAAGCGTAAAATGGAACAAAACTACTAACAAGCAATACCTCCACAACGAACTAAATCATGCCTTTTTCTCACTTAAAAAAAAAAAAAAAAAAAAAAAAAAAGAGGCCCAAAGTGAACAGCTTCTGTTCTAGATCTTAATAACAGGAAGTTACCCAACCAGGAGCTCCAAATGCAATTTCTAGCTATTCCCAGAGATCTCCATCTGGATGAACCTCTCACAGCACTTAAATCCAGCACGTCTAAACCCACGTTCTATCTTGTTAATCATAATGACGCCTCTTCTCTTTCCAGGAATGTCATTGTTCCCCTTCGTGTCAGCTCCCTCTTTTCCTGCATCTCATCTGTCTTCAATCCATGGACATTTCTGGTCTGTAATGTGTTTCATTATTTCTACCACTCTCTTCATCTTTCACCTAGTCTCTCTCCCTGCCGCCAATTGTTTCATAACATAATCTTCTTTAAGTTGTTGCTAAAGTAATCATTCAAACTATAGAGCTGATTGTTTTCCTCCTTCGTACAAGACCTTTCGATAAAGCCCCAACTCCTTAAAATGTCACTGAAGCCCATGCCATCCCAGGAAGCTCCCAGTCCCATCTTACTTCTCACTACCCCTCATCAGCTCAGCCAGTGTTCAGCCCACTTCCCTGCTCCCTGTCTCTGTTCCCGCTGCTCCCTGATCTCAACTACTCTCCAATCTCAGTGATGAGTGGCAAAGTTAACCCCCCCTTGCAAGGCCCAAATCACTTCCATTGCCTCCAGAAACAGCCATTTCTGAGCCTAACATCCCTGAAACTCTGCTTCTTGAAATACGTGCATTGTCTTTTTTCAAAAAATAAAATAAAATTTGCATTTTTATAGTGTTCCAACCACATGTCCATTACCCTTGTTTTAATTTTTTGTGTTCTCTTATCCTACACTTGTCTTGTATCCTATACTCTTGCCACTGAACTAGCAGTTAGCTAATGGTATAAATATCCCTGCAAATATTAGCTTACACAGTGCCTTGCACTCAGGAGTTTCCTAATAGCTTTCTATTGCTAAACTATATTATCGCTAAACTGATCAAAACTGAAAAAAAAGAAACATGAGTGAATGGCATACTATATTGTTTTCTTAATGATCAGTATCACTTTCTACTCTGATGAGTGAAATCTCGAGCTCCCTCTTACCTACCAGTAAAACAGCACTGGAAGGATGTAAATGAGGCAGTTCAGAGTCAAGGGCATGCATTTCAATCTTGGCCCTCACTCTAACTAGTACCAAGGCCTTGGCCTTTGAATCAAACAATCCAGTACACTAAATCAACACCAAACTCTTTCTCCTAATTTTACAAGACATAAAAAAAAATTAAATAAATGTCTGAAATTACTCCCACATTTGTTAAAAAACTCCAAGTATGATTTTTAGAAAAAGTCTCATATATGGTTGACTGTAAATACTACTGCACAGAAAAAAATTCAGTTCATATTGGTAGCTGATCATCTCTTGCAATGGTTTTCACTCAATTTCCAATCATTCCATTGAAATGCATTCAGTCAATAGCAGACAATGTTGTCACTTATCAAGTTACAACTATGCAATGAGGCCAGCGGCCATGAGACACACCTTAAAACCTTTTGAAGCAGCAATATGGGCAGCGGTCCAGCCTTCTCTGTCAGCATGGTTAATAAGTTCTGCAGGAACAACAGGCTTGGATGTGCCTTCAGGACTCTCTTCTCCTTGATCCAAGGCAAAGACAACTGACTCAGACTCTTCCTCATGCAAAGAGTTTCTGCAAGCTGGTGCTCTATGGTACATAAGAAGCTTGAGGCTGTCCACATTACCAGTGTCTACAGCTGCGTGAACTGGTGTCCAGCCATCCTGAAGATAAAATGACCAGGAGGAAAGGATTGATTACAACGTTAATGTTGAGAACAGTGTTATTTAAAGTTCACCTCTAAATGTTCTTGGGCATGAACCACTGAGCTGGGAAAAGCAGGCATTCCAATTCTGAGTATCATTGATGAGCTGAGTCAAGTTCACTGACCTCTGTCAATTACCATATTTCTCAATGCTATGACTCATGTTTGCTGTTTTGTAAGACTTTCCACTTAGCAGTTAACTATTTGGAGTGAACAGGTACTGTCCAGGCTGGTAACTATGGACTACATATGGCAAAACAAAATCTCTACATAGAATACAAAAGAGAATGAACTTTAGCATAACAATTTTTAAACATTTATATCCAAGTAGGGTATTATTAGTAATGTACTAAATGAATGCTGCCATAATCCAGTTTTACTTATAGGGCAGAGTCCTAACTGGTGATCTTAAAGTTTTATGTCAATGATTCCTGAAGGAAAAATTCTAGATAATAAGGAAAAGGTAGACATATAGGAAAAACAAAGGCAAATAACTTCATGAGGTGTCTATGTGCCCCTATTGAGAGCTCTGGGATTGCAGCTAGAAACTGATAAATGCAAGCTTAGGAAATGTTCCAAGTAAAATTATTAGGCCCATTGTCTAGAATACATTACTGTGAAGCCTTTAGCATTGACTTAGCAGGTTGCTAGAGTTGTTAACTCAGAGCTCTTTCCTAAGGCAGTGGTTCTCAAGTGTAGTCACCAGACCAGCCAGCATCAGCATCATCTGGGAATTTGTTGGAAATGAAAGTTGTTAAGCCTCAACCCAGACCTAATGAATGAGAAACTCTGGAGGTAAGGCCCAGCAATTTGTGCTTTAACCAGCCCCCTGGGTGATTCAGACTCCCTGAAGCTTGACAAGCACTTTTCAAGTGAAAATCTTGGTCCTCTTTCAGTCTCTCATTTTTATATAGGGTCTTCCTTTCACTCAAGTACCTGTCTTCATTACATTTTTAAGACTTTCATAAAAGAAGATAATTATTTTGGTGATTTGTTGTTTGGGCTTTATTTTCCTTTTGGCCTTTTTTTTTTCATGTGGTATTTCATATTGCTATGTTAAAAATCTTTCAGTGAGCTAAAGCACACTTTTTTAAAATAATGGGGTAGAAGGCAGGAGAAAAACAGTAAGCGGTAACAAGGTATGTTTATAGTGAGTCATCTGATCATTTGCTAAAGCTTCCCTTGATAAAATAGATTTTTCTCTGGTTCTGTACTTCATACCCATGAAGTTGACTTGGCTAAGACAAGATCACGGCTGTGCAGTAAATGGAATACCTTATAGTCCTTAAGCATACACCAGAGCTAGGTAAAGCATTTCATGGCTTGTTCTTTGTTGGGCTACAGACACCTTTATTTGGTTTTCAGCCTTAATTAGGCACCAGAGTGTAAGCGCTCTTGACTTTCCCTAGTCAAATCTCTTGACTTTTTCCTAATTTTTACATTACAAAGGCTATGTAATCATTTCTGAAAAACTTTCAATTTACCATTCTCTCCTTTGACTTCTTATTAAAAGTCATAAGAAATAATTATTCCCTTAAGATCCTCTATCATTACTGTTTATCTCTGTATTTTGGAGCCTCTATACTTCTAATGATCGTTAATTCAAAGGGATACATGCACCTCTATGTTTATAGCAGCATTATTTACAATAGCCAAGATATGGAAGCAGCCCAAGTGTCCATTGACTGATGAATGGATAAAGAAGTGAGATATATATATGGAATATTAGTTAGCCATAAAAAAACGAAATATTGCCATTTGCAATGACATGGATGGAGCTTGAGTATAATGCTAAGTGAAATAAGTCAGAGAAAGACAAATATCATATGATTTCACTCAAATGTGGAATTTAAGAAACAAAACAAATAAGCAAAGGGAAAAATAGAAGACAGAGACAAATCAAGAAACAGTCTTAACTACAGAGAGCAAACCAGAGGGAGGTGGGTGGGGGGTGGGTTAAATAGATGATGGAGATTAAGTAAGGAGTGCACTTGCCATTAAAACAAAAACAAACAAAACCCACAGGATTTAAGGGTGATCTATAAATTAGATAATGCAGCTTTTTATTCTAGGAAATCTTAAGGATGTTTCCTATGAGAGGAGTACACAACACAACCAATTCTCTATTAACAGAAGAAATCCAAGGTTCAGATAACCTTTGGAAATTGAATGTCTATACTTGTCTTTCATTAGGAACATATGGTAGGATGGTGATTATTATACCTTAAATATTCTAGGAAGCTGCAAAAACAAAACTAAAGTAATTCCTGAGCCCAATGAAGAATGGATCATGATGGAAGTTCCATAACTCCTAAAGCTCACAGAGGGTCCCATCAGAGAAATGGATGTCAGTGTGCACAGGGCAGATTCCTTGATCTTCAAGTGGTTCACAATGAGTTGATGAAGACAAATTTGGGAGGGCTGACTGAAAAGTTTGTTTCGAATGCATTTCTATGTGGCTGAGCCAAAAGTATCATCCAAGGACTCTTCCATGCATCAGACTCCAAAAGTCTGCAGTTTCTAAATCTCTTGGACTTTATCTGTGCACCTTGTATAGGAGATAACAGAACTGTGTGGGATGGAGTCAAGAGCGACTTGGGGTCTAGTGGATTTCTACACACAGTGCTTCTAGTTCTGAGCCAAATTAGACAATGACCCTGAACTCTGTGAGGTGCTGCATGATCTTAGCAATAACAAACATCAGTCAGAGGAAGAACAGTGAGCACAAATAACCCTCCTCTAAGTACTGACAATGGGCACTGTCTTGTGACAAAACTCCCTTTTGTTTATACGTGTTACAACTGACTCCTACATTGTAATTGATGGTGGTGGTGACCATGGGGACAGCTGACATTTGTTTACTGCTCACAATTCCCAGGGCACTTATACCAACTACCTTATGTAGATAAGCTAATTTCACTTTAATACACTTAGACTCATTTTGTAGAGGGGTCACCCAAGGCACAGAGAAGTAACATACCTTGCCTAAGCTCACACAGCTGTGTGTAGGCATGGTCCAAGCCCAAAAAGGTTTGATTTCACAGCCTGATCTCTCAGGCAATAGGCAGTAGTTTTATATCACCACCATTGTCACTAATGCAACGGTTGATACTTCTGTGGCTCTTGATATGATGCATCCTGAAAATATATCCAGAATTGGACCAATCCCCACTGTTTCTACCCCTCAACCTTGATCCAAACCACCATTACTTTTTCCCTGGAGTAAAACAAGATTCCTACGGCTCTCTCTTGGCAGCTGCTCTGCCACTCCTACAGTTTATTCTCAAACCTGCAGCCAGAGTGACTCATAAAAATGAGTCAGTTCACGTCCTTGCTCTCTTCAAAACCATCCATCTGACGCCCTTATTCCAAGTCCTTGCCAATGGCCCACAAGGCCCTTTGTGGTGGGCCTCTGGCCACAAAGATCTGCCTGCACTGCTCTCCTGCCTCAGTCCTGGTACCCTGCTCCCATCTCTTCATGGCGCACACCCTTGCTTCCTTCAGGTCTTGGCTCAACTGTCACATATTCAACAAAGACTTTTCCCACCAACTCCTCTGAAGTAGTCCCGACCCCAGGCATTTCCATCTTCTAAACATCTAGCTACTAACTATTTACTTACTTGTTTACTGTCACCCCTCCTGCCCCATGAGGATATAAGATCCATGAGGGCAGGACTGTTTCACTTCCTGCTGTCTCTTCTGTCCCTAGCATAGCTAGTGCTCAGGAAGTATTTGTTGAGTGAGTAAAAAGTACACCTCCATTATATCCCCTGATTCTGAAAACAGCCAGGATGCAGGTATTCAGTTTCCTATTTTACAGTGAATAATCTGAGGTTCAGAGGATAAAGGACCAGTTAAGCTAACAGACAAGGCTTTTCATTAGCAGATGCTCAAACAGAAGTCAGAGGTCAGACACTGTCCATATCTGATATCCTAAAAGCAACACCAAGCAGCCTCTATTTTAGTAAAACTTTGGTTTGCGAGCATAATTCATTCCGGAAACATGCTTGTTATCCAAAGCACTCTTATATCAAAGCAAATTTCAAGAACCATTGGCTCAGTTGTGATCATGTGATGTTTGGTATCGTGTAGTACTCTTATTGCAAGACACCGCTCGTTTGTCAAGTTAAAATGTATCAGAAATGTTTGCTCATCTTGCAGAACACTTACAGAACAAGTTACTCGCAATCCAAGGTTTTGTTGTATTTTGTTTTTCTAGCTATAGAGTTGGCCGACAGGGTAAATTATAGTACAAAACCCAAAGAACTGGTACTCACTCTGGTTTTTACACTCCGATCAGTTCCAGCTTCCAATAAGAGTTGAATACACTCCTTATTTCCATTTTTACAGGCCAAATATAGAGGTGTCTGTCCTTCATCAGCAGCATGATTAATGTTAGCATCATATGAAATTAATAATTCTACACACCTAAACACAAGATCATGATTAATTACACTAAAACTGGCTGGATTTCTGAAGCATCTGACCAAGATGTTAATTATAGAAAATAATGCTAAAGCAATTCTGTATCTTTCTACATCAATTGTTTGTTTATATATATATATATATATATATATATATATATATATATATATATGTTTGATGGTTAGATAAAAAGTTGAAAACAGCTTTACATATATGTTTATATATATATATAAAATATATTATAGATAGATAGATGTGTATCAATTACTGTGGGTCTTATTTGATGGATACTGTTTTATAGCAAGGCTAGAAGCTATATTTTAGCCACAAATTTACCCCCATGAAAATTTTAAATAGCAGCATTGGTCAAGTGCTAAAACTTGGTTTTGACACTTCTCTGTAAACAACTTGTAAAAAAAAAAAAAGTGCTTGCAGTATGTTTAACTAATTTGGATGAATGGTGGAACTGTGGTTGACATATATATTATTTGTGGTTCAAAATCACTTAAACCTTGAAAAAAGACTGCTGAGTCATTCTGAGATTTTCACTTGAGAAAATAATTATAAATAGCTCAGACAGCAGGGCACCATGTGCCTCCACTATAAAAGGCAGCAGGGAGGCAGAGAAAAGGGCTGCCTTGGGGAGAAGAGACAGCAGAGGCTATCCTGTCTCCTGAAAGGGGACTAGTTTACAAGGAAAAAGACATCTAAGCAGAAACTCACTGCTCTTGAGAATCAAGGAGGAAAGAAATGAGGTAAATTCAAGACTTCGTAGCACTTAGTAACTGGCTAAACACCCAGAGCTTGTGTTTGTAAAATCAGATGAGAATAAACGGAGTAAAGAGGGCTAAATCATAATCAAATTAAGAAGTAATTTACAAAAAAAAAAAAAAAAAAGGCAATTTACACCATATTCATTTATTTACTTCAGATATATGCTTTTCTCCCTGGGCTTTTCTTGAAAATATTTGGTTTATTCATATATATTTAAAACTTAAGTTACATATTGACGTTTGTTTGTATCTCATACACATTTAAACTAATCAACCCCTAGGGGTCTTCCTTTTTGCAAAGCCAACCATGCCTGCCTTCCCATGACTCTATAATTTCCAAGTAAGCTGCACTACATATTGCCCAGTGACAGTAAACGTAAAAGCGTAGCCCTGAAGAAAAAATCCCTTCCAGAGGACTCAGGATACATGCAAAACGTAATGGCAAAACCAGTATCTATGGTCCTCAACAATAAACTCATGAGGTATGCATTAGACATACAGAAAAAATGTTATAATTTAAGGATGCATTTTGAATATTTAAGAATTACATTTATAATAACAGTGTGAACCTTACAACCCATATTATAGGAATCAAGAAATATGTTAAAGAACATTTCTATCAGGATGGTTAGATAAAAAGTTGAAAACAGCTTTACATTCCCTACACAACAGTTCAGCACAGGAAGAGAAAGCAACTTAGTGACATTCTATTTGATTAAACTATGACTCTTAATTTTAAAAAGGCATGTCTATATTCAACTGACTTGGTAAGCTACTGAAGAAACCTGCTAAACTTAAATGTATTTCCATTGATAGGTTCTTTTAGGCTTCTGCTCTAATTACTTTTAGTATGAAAAGTTACTGCTTCAATTTTTTTTAAACGATAAGACAAGGTGAATATATTGAGATTTAACACTGAATCAACTGCCAATAGGAAGTTAAGGTTATTTTAATTAATATAATTCTAGGATTTTTTTTAAATGTTCATTTACTTTTCAGAGACAGAGAGACAGAGCATGAGTGGGGGAGGAGCAGAGAGAGGGAGACACAGGATCCAAGGCAGGCTCCAGGCTCTGAGCTGTCAGCACAGAGCCCAAAGCAGGGCTTGAACCCAGGAACCTTGAGATCATGACCTGAGCCAAAGTCGGTTGCTTCACCAACTGAGCCACTCAGGCGCCCCTAGGATTTGTTTTTAATGCCATCATAAGTAAAAAAAAAAAAAAAAAAAAAAAAAAAAAAAAAAAAGTTTTTTTTTTATGTTGGGGTAATGGAAAACAGTGAATAACAGTCTTTAAAACAGTGTATTTTATCACCACATATATGTTGACAGACTATAGATTATCTTCTTTAGAAGCAAGTTCATTCATGTGAGGTTGAAACGTAACTTATTTCTCTTCTTTACTGCCCTCATATACAGCTATTTACCTTTTAAGAAAAAGAGCAAATTTAGGATCCTACATTGCATTTAAATCCTCAAATATACTTAGTGAATTTATTTGCCAATGGATTTGAAGCACTAGTTTACACATGCAGCCAGAAATAAAATATGTGTGCAAACTATAAAAAGACTCTTTTCATGGGGGGGGGGGGGGGGAAGAATTAAGAGCATCACTTACTTGAAATGTCCCTGAGCAGCTGCGGCACACAAGGGTGTGAAGCCATTTGTATCAGCAGCATTGACTTGGGCTCCTGCATTCAGCAGCAATCTCACACAGTCTATGGATTTTAATAGAAAGCCATTTACATTCCCCATTTAGAGTTATGGTGAGCCAAATTCTAAACGAGCTCTATATAGATGCTAAACTCAAAGGACCTCTCCCATGCACAGTCCATCTGACAGCTCCATCGTGGTGGGTATGAGACTCCACAGACTATTTTACAGAGAAAGTAGACTCTTTTCCTGAGGATTTTAATGCCCAGACTCACCAACTAAGACATGATATTCGTGTGTGTATGTGTGTTGCTTTGGGAGGAGTTGCTGATGAGTTAAAGGACTGTTATGTGTCAGAAAATGTTTTACCACGTTTTTCTACCAGCCTATGCCAGGAAAGAATGTTATTGGATAGAATTAAATCTACTTACCAAACTAATACCATTCTTTGTATTTAAATAGTTAAATTCTCACTTTGTGATATTTAACCTTTAAAACGCTTCTGTGTGGTGGTCATCCTACACTTAATTTCATGGGTGAGGAGATCCCACACAAAGTTACCTGACTCTGGCATAAATATCATCTAGGCCTCATTTTCCTCATGGCATTTACTAGACTTAATTTCTCTACATTAAGGAAAATTCCCACAATGCTTCTGAAGTAAAGAAGAACTTCAAAGTACTTCTAAAACTTTTAGATTCTTCCATTTAGTGCACTTGAACACAGCGAAGCTCTGAAAACTTCTATGAATTACTCGACAATCATGCAGCTTATTTGATTTTGGATTTGCAGTCAAATCATCTTTTTCTGCACTACCATATGTTTTAGTAAATCAGACCACAAGAAACAAGAATAATTCCCAGACTTCGTCAATATGTCATTTGTAGCTGTGGAACTTCTCAGTTCTCTTAAAAAATCCAAATAACTATAAATTGTTCCCACTACAGAACAGTTTCAGACCCATGACCTTCCCTAACTACTAAAATTTGCCCTCACTATAGTATGTGCGAAAGCCCTGTCACTTTGACGTTCACACACAAGTATTTCTAACAGACAAATTGGAGCTATTTTGTGCTGACTAAAGTGATCACAGATGGAAGGCTTTATTCTAAAATGTGCTTTATCATAGTAGACCCAAAATTTCCACATACACAATACATTTCATTGTGCATAATATCAAAGATTACTTTTTGCTAGCTGCAATAAAATCTTACATTTTTACAGAACTACAATTGGGATTTTTTTTTTTCAATATTTACAAGGTCTTTGAATCATGTTAAAAAAAAAAATTACCCACTACTACCTGTAAGAAAAAAATCAAAACCAAAAGAACATTTTGCTCCTAACAATGGTTACCAGTGCTTCTGGCTCTCCATCCTTTTGCAAGAGGGTGGTACAATGAGGTAAGATCTCTCCATCTTTACCTGTATGTCCATTCTTAGCAGCAGAATACAAGGCAGAATGGCCATCTTCACAGGAGTAATTAATGTCCAGTCCTTCTTCATTAAGCAGCATTGATAATAAAGTGACATTTCCCTGGGTAGCAGCTTGCTGAAGAAGGGTGGGCCTGCCAGCCAGGGGGGCAGGACCACCACTCATTAGCAAAGGGGTTAGGGAGGGTGACCAGCCTGTGGGTTAAAGTGACCCTAGTTAGAGAGTAGGAACAAGGACAAGAGACAGGTATTACCCACTTGTTTCTGAATTACACACACACACACACACACACACACACACACACACACACACAGACACGAACACGTACCCTTAGAGGATTATGTGGTTTCTAACATTATCAATCTGTTAATATTTACTTAGCACAAATCTGTACTGTTATTTCAATCTTGCATCTGCTAATTAAATTAATATCCATGGTGACAAATTACTTTTAGTTGTCAGTCTTACACAGATAAATGTTAAAGTGGTGATTGGTTTTAGGAAACTTAGATGGCTGTCTCATTTGAAAGTTCAAATTCCTCTTCAGGGTTTCAAAACAATTTGAATTTTGAAATCATGTATGGATTTCCTCAATTTCAATATCAGTCTGAAAAACTGAATGGACATCTTTAGGTATAGGATAGAAATAACTGTAAGAAATACAGATTTTCCTTTTGCAATGTTTGCAAGGTACGTAACTAAAAATCATATACAGACCATTAAGATGGACCAAATACTGCCAGGAAATCTATGTTCCTTGAATTCCCTTATTTGGGAATAAAAATAATGGAGGGGGCCAAGTGCTATTTAGTATCCAGAGCTATAGAAGCACAACACATATAATTATATCTAGAATACTGTATCCAGGCACAAATATTCAAGACACAATTCTGAAGACTTTATCTTTACAAATTGTGGCCATCTTTACAAATTGTGTACCAGAAACTTTTAGCCAGCCAACAAAACAGGACAGTCTACCATATAGTTTTAACAAGAATCATAAGAGTTATCATAGTTAGATATTTCTCATCAGTATTTAGCAGCTTTAGAAGAGAATCTGTTAAGTGTGTGAAGTCGGCTGCATATAGCATGGAAAATTTTCTGAATTCTTCCTTGGTCAAAAGGCTGTAAAAACAGTAAAGTAAAAATGTTTATTCAATGTGATATATAGGTATTTTGTGTGTTTTAGATACAATTAACTTTCAAAATAAGTTATTTACTTTCTTCCTTATGAAGACCCAAATACCTCAGAGTAACGTCAGTGTAGATGCAGGGGCCTATGGGCACATATTCACTCCTCAGGGTACATTTTCTACATAAATCCAGTAACATTCTCTGTAGTAGGACACAATAGATGGATGTTTTATGTCCCGTCCACCTTGGTTATCAGGATAATATTCTAAGTATATGGGTGTTACATTAGTAAGCAATAGGCTCAGATAATTGAGACTTAATTAACATTAAAGTAATAAATATTAAAATCAAAGGATTCCTTAGTATTTTAAAAATTCTTTGTGAAAAAAGCAAGTTATAAAAATAAAACTAGACAGCTTATTAAAAGCTGGATATTACATCTTCATAATTAATTCTTTGGGTCCATGAATAATTTATTGTTTTACCCTATTAGGCTGCAATGACATACAAAATTCAAATGCTCATAAAATTAAATATTTATCTAAACTTTATGATATTTTCCCATTGATATTCATTAGCTCTTCTTACAAAAGTAGTATTTTTACTTCATACTTACAAGAAGGCTCCTCTCTGGTACATTTTACCTTTTGTATTTTCTTAAAAACAAACAAAAAAACAAGCCCACAAAAATTAAATCAGTACTTATTAGAAATGGATGATAAACAGAGAAATTATAAACACCAAGGTATGATGCCTTGACTGCATAGCAAACACAAAGGTAACATGAAGGCATTGCACGGAGGTCCTCGGTGGAACAGGAGGGAATGTGGCTCACACACAGTGAGTTTCCTGGAGCTTGTGTGGCCCTCTCTCCCCACCCCTCTCCTTCCCTCTCTCTCCCTCTGAGTCCCTCTACCCCCACCTCCTCTATCTCATTCAAACCGTCTGGGTTATTGATACCCTGTAAAGAATATCAACAGGTATATATCTAGTGGTTTGTTATTCTTTTGGGTTTTCTCTTTCTTTCGTTTTCTTTCTTTCTTTCTTTCCAATGCAATTCTATGCTCTAGAGGAATAATTTAAATATAGATATATTTTTAACTGCCTTATGTGGAAACTTGGGATACAGTACCCTGGAAAGCCCTATTTTTAATGCCAGGCTATCTGAAAGAGAAAATATCTTATTTAAAAATTTTCTCAATCTTTAGACCACCCAAGAATCATAGTTTTCTGTCAGACAAAGCAACAGAGGAATATATATGAATTTTTATTTCCTTAGCTTAGAGGTGTGCAATATATTTTAAAAATATTCTACAAAATAAAAATGCTCTATAAATACCAAGTATTCTTAAAGTTTAAATAATTTTTTTTATCCCCACTGTCATTTCCAATTGCTTGTTTTAATGAATCCTGCTATAAATACTGGAAAAAAAAAACCTTCACCATGAGACTTTATTGTTCATTTGAAACTCCCAACAAAGATAAGAAACGGTAATATTCATTAACTGGTTAAGTAATGGGAGAACAGACCTGCGTCATACGGCTACTTTAATGATGTTAGAAAAAGGTCATTCAGCTTTGCAGTCTGCAAACATTAGTAACATGCGGTGGACGAAGGGAACAGAGACCATGCAATGCAAGAGGGAAGAGGAATTGAGAACAGCTTCTGGCATCAGCTTCAGAGTGTAGAGAAGGTTAATGTCATGGCTCAGATCAATCTCATTTTTGGATTTAGACTTTAAGCCAATCATACACGGGTGATAATTTTTTAAGTGTATGTTTAACTAAGAAAAACTGTCTGAACCAAATTAAACAAAATGTACCAAACAAAAACAAAAACAAATTTCCAAGGGTATGAAAACTCAGTTGCCTGGGATGATTTCTGGTTTTAGGCCTCTGCTCATCTAACAGTTAAAACATGTTCATTGGACAAGTTCAGGAGGAACAAGACATTTTAATTCACTTATAGAATTCAAAATGCCATTTAAAAGTTTAACATTTGGCCATAAAAATTGCTAACAGAGTAATTAAAATGGTATCTTTCTGTCATTGCAATTCTCCCCAGTACTTTAGCTTAATCCTAACTGTTTGTCTGTCACAGATGTAAGCTGATACAGAAACTCAGAACTTTACAGTTTTAAAGATTGTGGGATCTAGTAGTTCTCCAAGAAAGGAGAGGTAGTGTACTGCTGTTTGAAAAATTCAACAGGCAAGTTTAGTAAGTCTTTCTGGTCTGGAACTATTATTCTTCTTTTGGGTCAATGTTTTCATTTTTAAAGGAGAAAGCTAATGACTCAGAGCGAATGTGCTCTTGGGTGATACTAGAGAGAGGCAAAAATGGACTAACCCTCCTTCTTAGACTCAGCCCAGAGCCCTTTTTCTCACTGAATTTGGAACAGAGATCTATCTCCCAAGGATTTGGCAGAGGAGCTCTGTCCTCATGCCCTTCTCTTACCAACCACAATGGCATTAGTGGCTGTTAAGAAGATTAATCACCTTCAATGAGCTTATGATCTGGAGAGGCACAAGCTCACCCAGGCACAGATAGGTTAAGAAGCAGGATGGAGGGAGCTCTGGTGCTTCCTAGTTGCAATGGCATGGCAGCAAAAATAGGGGCAATCCAAAGGGAAAGCAGCTGAAATCCTAGATCTCATTTGGAAAATTTAGGCTGACCTACACCCATGGCTGATTTAATCACCCTTCTTATGTAACTGTAATAACTTTTCTATTCCCCAGACGACATGCTCCCAAAAGCTTGCCGAATGACTACAAAACTCCTTATAATCAAATAACACAGAAACTTATCCCACCAAGCATAATCCTGAAATTCTGAGATTTTGGCCAAATTGCAAAATCAGGGAATAGAAAATGAGGAATCGGTTTCACGTATCTTCAGTGGCAGCTACTTCTTTTGCTGCCACTGTTTCTTCTCTTTTGCTCTCTAGATATAAGCAAAGGGCATTCTTCAGAGGGATTATAGCTCCTTTATCCACAATTCCACTCTGTCCTAGTTAGGTCATTCTGGCCAATGTATAATAAACTTGGAATTCTTGGGTCTTTAAAGTTTAACTTAAGATCCTGCTGACAAAATGTTCCTTGGTTATGGATCCCGATTTTAAAGCTTTTCTACTGAAACCAAAAGACATTGAAGCTGAACCTTGGAACACAGTAACCACTGAGGCAATAAATGGCAAAGCATCAAGGTACAAAGCGAAGATGGGTTTGTAGTTCTTAAAAACTGACAAAATTTATCTGTATCCCAGGAAGTATTTTCTGTTTTACAGTTTGTGAGTTTATGTCAACAGCACCACCACTGCTGCAAACATTTTTGGAACCTGTGCTTTGTCACTGCCTTAAGACCTTACAGTACATTCTCTGATTCTCCTGAATGGTAGCAAAAATTCTTCCTTTGAGCATGGATTTAGCTATGGAAGAAGCTAACATCATTTTAGGCCATGAGAAGGGCTGTCCAGCTCGGGTATACCATTTTGAATAAAAAGTATGGAATGTTGAACATCTATAAAGATATCACAAAGCAATAATAGTGACATCAATTCTAAAGCAAATTTTCAAAAATATTTTAAGCAACAGTATCAATGAAGCAATATCACTTCTATTTATTCATGACTCATGCTGCTAAAATACCAAGCTCTTTGCACGTTATGATAGTTAATCCTAATAGCCACCCTACCCCATATGAGTAGCATAAGCTCCATATTAAGAATGAGAAAACTTGCTCAGTCCAAGAAAATCACCTAAACACACAGCCATAAATTGCAGAGTCTAGATTCTAATGCAGATCTGACTGACATCAAAGGCCATGCTGTTTCCAATTCCCAATTATGTACCAAAATACAAACAGCCTCTCAAGCAGCATACTTTCAAGGAGACAGCTTATAATTGGATAAGTGAGTCCTGGTATATTGCTCTCATTACCTAACAATTAGCAAGAACAGTGGTACCTATTTTTCTCATTCCCACTCCTCCTACCCTGAGTTTTAAATGCAACACTACCCAAACCTTCCTTCAATGCTTAAAGTTCCCACTTATTAGAACCAGTGGTCTCTGGTAGCCACTAAGATCCCACTTGAGAGACTTCTCTCAAGTTTCAACAGAACTTTGACACTACAACGTTATTTTAGAGCCGAATTTACTCAGTGAAGAACTAATCCAGTCACGTCAATAAAAAGCAATGCTTCCTCTAGCACCATATAACAAAAGGGGAAAATCCAGTTTTTTATCAGCTTCTTTGTGTAGGAATCCCTGATTTAGTGACTTCATAAACCACATCTGCAATGAAAACCTTTTCTAATATAGCCCACATGCTAAGTTATCCATCTGTGTTCAAGGATTGGAAGACAACAGCTTGGAACAGAGTAAACAGCTTTGAAATAAACTAAACTTAGAACAGAGACTTAAAACATATATATTCTATTTTTGATGTTAAAAAGAGTATCAAACCGATATTAAAACTTAGAACACACCAGTTACAGAGTGAATCTAATCAATTGGATAATCCCCAAGATAGACTGTAGTATTAATAACCACTTGAAAGGATTTTTAATGTTATCTCACAAGGGATAGAATGGAACACAGATTGTCTAGTGATGACCCTCTAATATTAAAGTCTTGTGAGATAAATATTTGAAAAGAAGCAACAGCGTGTCTTTCTTCCCATGGAAAATGCTTTAGTATCTCTAAATTAATGGTCTCCATGTGCTCCAAACCCTTACTTTCAGATTATTTTAAAAAAAGAAAGCACTTAGCATAAAGGAACTGTAATTCATATAGCAAGATGAATCACCATACCCTGGAGCCTTTAAAGAAAAATACAACAACAACAACAACAAAAAAGAAAAAAGAAAAAGAAAAGAAAAGAGAAAGCAATAGAAAAAACTATCAAAAAAAAAAAAGTTTCAAGGCAATGTGAAAGAAATTAAAGCAAGTGAGAAGACAGGCCACATTCTTAAAAAAGGGTAGAATATTGCAATCCCTTTACCTGATGCTGTTACCAGGAGGCTGTCTGAGGCACCTGTTCTACAGGATGAGGCACTAACAGTGTTTATGGAAGAGCAAAAGGCAATGGTGGTGGGAATGACAAGGGAACTTTCTGAACATGCAGGTTGGTTCAGTCCAGGGGTTTCAGCAGGCCAGGCACCCACCTGAGACGTGGCCAGGGCTGAAACGGCACAGCCTGCCGGTGCCACAGTTAAATCTATGGATGGTTTTGGTGGCAGCTGAGGGGAAGATGATTTAGGGAGATTCTCCTCATTTATTACCCTGTTCCCTTGTGGCAAACTGGAAGGAGGCGAAGCCATAGTTTTGTTATCAACTTTGGCCCCTGCATTGGAGGCCCTGCTGCTATCCATAATAACCTTGAGTTGGGGGTGTGGTGGAGAAGGAGTTTGGGAGAGCCCTGGCTTTTTTGGAGGGATAGGAGGAGGGTTTCCTCTGTCAACTCGTGCTACACCAGGAGTCTTTAAACTGGTCCGACCGACCGGAGGACAGGTGCCACCGTCCCCTGTGGGGGCTGCTCCAGGCCTTGGGGGTGCTCCTGCTTGAGGGCTTGTAAATCTCGACAGTGCTTGGGTCACAGTATTCCGAGCTAGCTGTTTGGCCACTAGGTTGTCACGACTTGTAGGAGAGACATCTCTTGATGGAGGACTTTGGGTAGTGTTTCCATTTTGGTCTGGGTCATTAGCATTGCCCTGAAATCGAAATCTAGCTGCTTGGATTCGTGGATTGAGACCTGGATGCAAAGACGCATTGGCACACGGTGAATGTAAACTGTGCACAGGCGGTGCTTGTGAGTAGCTCTGGGGAGCTATGCCTGGCGTTTGCACGGTGGGAGGGGCAGTGCTATTGGGAAGTGGGGGTGTGCTACTGGCTGAGCCAGCGCTGGGTCCGTTTTCCTCAATTCTGTTTGCACTTGGAGGTGGGACAGTAGGCGGAGAGGAGCCAATCAAGTCACCATGGGAAGCCTGCCTGTCAATACCTGGTCTGCCCAGAGCGGCACCGGTGCACACATTTCCTTTCGTGTTGGCAGGAACTAGGGGGCTACCTGCAGAAGGCTTTACGGGCACAGTCAAAGGCAACTTCTTCACGTGGTCAGTGCTTTCTATCACCAGGTCTGTCTGGCAAGCAACAGACCTTGTCACAGGTCCTTCTGTTCCCACAGATATGGAGACCACGCGCCTATCTTTTGTCTTACGGGGCAGAGAGAGGCTTGGCTTGCTGTCATTTCCCCTTTTCAGTTGCTCAATCATTTTTTTCATCTTGTCTATCTCCTCTTTGAGGTCAGTGGTGTGTGCTTCTTCTCGGTGCAGCTTAGCACGAAGCTGTTCCCGTTCCGTGTCAAACTCGGAGAGCTGTTTTTCCATCTGAGCTTCCATCTCTGTGCTTCTTCGTTTCTCAGCAGACAGTTCCTCTTCTAAAGCACTTGTCTTTGTCTTTTCCTCTTCCAGTTTGGCCATCACCTCTTCTAACTTCTGGGCCTCCTCTATTACTTTGCCTGAGAGCTGTTTGCACTCCTTGACCAGCATCAGGACCACGTGCTTGTTCTTGCCCCGTTCCTCCTCCAGGCGGGCCGCCAGCTTCTGGTGCTCTTGCTCAACGGCTTGTAGCTGAAGCTTTTCCATCTCCAGCTGAAAGACATTCATAGGACAGCCCCGATTAATATGCAGAGAATTCTTTCAGCCAAAGAAGTGCTTCGTGTGAGAGTTTTATTAATTGTATAACAACCGTGTGGTTTGGGTTAGCTAAAATGCCACAGTTCTAAGATGTGTTGTGATATGAAAGATAATATTTTAGATACTCATTAAATGAGAAAATAGATGCAAATGACTTAATGAATACATCTAAGTCACAGCAATAGAGAAGTTTTAAAAATCTATTGAACTACAGAAAAAGAACAGTAATCTGATACTTCAAATCACAACAGAGCTCAGAAAGTTCTGTTTTTGTAAAAATAGAACTCTGTAAGGGAACTGGTGTTGCTTTTTTTTTAAAGTTTAAATGCCTTAAGATTACTAATGAACCTTTAAGGTGCAGTATAAAGAAAAGTGCTGAAAACAGAACTGTAGTTAAATTCTATGCTTCTGTATTTGCTAAGTGTATTACTTTTTTTAACTGCAAGCTTATGATGGGCTGCTCTAGAAATTATACAAAATCATATATGAAAGTTCTTTGAAAACCTGCAAGAACTAAAGAAATATCTTACTAAAATTATAATCACTATCAATAAACCCAAAGTCTGACCCCGTCTCCTCCAATCCCTCTTGCTCCCTTAGCTTCCACTACATTGGCCTCCCTGGTTCTTAAACACCATCCTGCCTCAGGATCTTTGACCTTGTGGTTCTCCTACCCAGAATGCCACCACACACCTTCATGCAGGGCTCCTGGGCTAAGGAGTTTGTGCACCACACAACGATGACCAGCTGGAGAGGTGAGCCAGAGCCAAAAATCAGCCCTTGTCTACTCACCCAATATCTGCCCAGGCATCTGCCTGGAAAGAAGGGGCATCTTTTCCTTCACAAAAAGACCCTGTCTGCCCACCAAGCCACAGGCCCCTAGGATTCATGCTTTCCCCCCCAAAAAAACATTCTTCTAGTTTCAATGTAGAGAAGGAGCTTTTAAAATACTTTTGTATCTCCAGGTGTGGTTTTTTAATATGTACAAAAGCATGCAAGAGCACAGAAGTCTGACTTCTTTATTTCCTCCAGGCCTCTGCTCAACTATCACCTTTACAGTGAGGCCTCCTTCTCACTGCCCCACAGAAAACAATGGTCTCTTCCACCCCTGTGCTCATCATTCTTTGTTTAGCACCTACCTGCCCCCACTAGAATGTGAATCCATGAGGGCGGGACTATGTCTTCTTTGCTGCTGTGTTCCCAAGACCTGGCACACAGTGGTGCTTAATAAATTGTTGATTGGATGCATGAAATTAATGTAGTTCACAGAAACAAGAAAAGTTCTGCACCCTGATGGCCTTTCTGGGTACACAGGCCTTACAACCTCAGAGAAGCACTACTGTAACATGTCTGCACAGGTTTCTCACTTCTTTCCATAATAGCATCTGCCATGAGGTGCTCATGAAGGACAAATCCCCGAGCTGGGTTGCAGCAGTCAGGCAGGTCCACATGCCTCACCTTCCCAGCTAGAGAAGCATTCCATTGGTAGTCCATTAAAGGGCCCTCAGATTCATAAAAGTTACAGATCTAACTGATAAAGACACAGAAGGGACTCCCCCCACTGACTATCAACCCCAGATGTTAAATATAAATATACTTTCATGAGATCCAGTAATTGTTTAAGTCAGTTTTTAGTCATCAGTAACAGAAGGAGATGCTCACATGATCCAGCAGTTGTGAGAATGTGCTCCTGTTTCTCACCCTGCTGAGAAAATAAATCCATTACTTTCACAGTCAGTCAGGGAACCAAAAGGACAGAATGGCTCATTAGAGTCAAAGATTATTCATTTACTTTAGGATGATTCCTGCCTTGAAGAAATTGAATAGCATTGCATGGGTCCTATAAGCAGGTGATCAGGAATACAGATAATTCCCCCAGAATAATAAATGACAATTGTCTATATGCATACACTCTATTCTACTACATGAAATTTAAGGGGTGATTTCCTAAATAGGTAAGGTAAGACATGGGGAAAATAATGCTGTCATTTACTGTATTTATATACATAGTTTTATTCATCTAGGTGCCTCACAGAAAATGTGACTTATAGTCAAAGCATATTTAATCCTTCTAAATACATCAAATAGTAAGTTTCTGTGGAAAGCATACACAAAGTTAGAACTATTAAGAAGGTTTTAAATTTTATATTAACCACTGCCCTAAATTCTTATGGCAATGTTGAAAAAGCAAAACCTAGCGGTCAATTTTCAGCTTATTTTAAAAATAAGTTCCATCATTTATCTTGGAAGCTGGAAAAAAAAAAAAGATGTAGAACTTTAAGAGCTACCTTCATTTTGCACAACAACTAAGTGGAGGCTAAATTAGTGATTTCTCTGATGTCATCTAATCAATCAGTGTCAGGATCATGGCACTCAGAGCCACTGTTCCAAGCTTTTCTCACCACATCATACATCTTGCCCACACTATTTCTTCACTAGGGATCATCACATTTTATTTTTGAAATAACTTACATCTCACACTTGGGAATCAAATTCAAGAAAGACTTCTAACAGATCAACTCAGCAAATCTCACATATTTATACAGAAAACTATACTACTACAAAAGCGCCCATGGGGTGCTTGGCTAGCTTAGTCAGTGGAGTGTGCAACTCTTGATCTTGGGGTCATGGGTTCAATCCCCACATTGGGTGTAGAGATTACTTAAAAATAAAATCTTAAAAAAAAAAAGCACCCATAATTTTTTGTATCTTTGTCCTTCCACCACTCAGACCTTGTAAATCCTATCTCAGATGAACACAAGTCTTTTTTAATGTCACCATAGACAGCAGAGGAAGCCACATAATCAATGCACCTGCAAACATAGGGCTCCAGACGAGTTCTGAGCTCCAGTCAATCACTCTTCCTAACTGTTTAGCCCCCTCTACCATTTACTTCAGGGAATTATTTAAACTTCTGCCACTCTCCCTAAAACTTCACCCAACAGCCACTCAACAAACTCTCAGTCTACCCTAACAGACTCTCTTATCAAAAAAAATCACTCACTTTACATTCTGTCTCCTCTCTTAAGCATGTTTTTGTTTGTTTTTTAAAACCACACCAATATATTTCCTTCCCTTCACTCTAAGGGAGGATTTCCATCTGTTCAAGGACAGACTTTCTTCAACAATTAACTTCATTCTCTCCTGTCATCTGAGCCTTGCTCTATCAGTTATCACACTCTATAAATATTAAACATCTTCCTCTCTACTGGCTCCAATTGGTTTATAAACCATACATAAAATGTATGTATATTCCATATATAAAAAAATTTTTTTTATATTACAAAAAAAGTTCCTTGGTCATTTTGGCCCAGAGACAAAGTCTTTGTGCTTGCAAGAGTAAGTGATGATGTACTAAGGTCTGATCCCAAACACCTTAGCTGTGTCACTTTGGTAAATTCTCTCACCAGATCATTTCTATTTGGTTCCTTTATCTGCACAACAGAGCAATAATACGAGTTACCTTATTGGATTAAATGAGGCAATGCATATAAAGCATATGCCATTGTGCCTGGCATTAAAAAATGTTATGTTTTCAATTAATAATATAATAATTATTTGAGCTATTTAAAAGTATGCCATTTTTGCAGTGTTTTTCCTCTGAAAACACATTTCCAGGCAAACAATGATCTAGAGAATAGACCATATTCAGCATATGGATGGATTTTTTAGTAAGTTAGATAGCAGTTACAATTCAACAAAGTACATCAGAGAAAGTTTCACTACCAATAATGGTGAAATAGCTTTTATTAGACTATCTCTTTGGCAGATAACAATTAAAATATTTGGAAAAAATATTTTAAAAAAGTAACTATTTGAAAGCTTTGGAGCGTAGTAAGTGGTAAAAACAGAAGAGGAGTACATTCTCCCATTTGAAAGGAGCCAACAGAACTGGATGAGGTTTGCCCTTGCATAGCTTTGCAAGTGAGGGCAGTTCCCTGTCCTGACAGCACTCGCAGCAGGAGCTCAAGCACAAGTACTCCCTATAGTGGCTCAAGGAGTCAAAATTGGAACTAGGGCTGCCACAATTAGCCCCAGCCGAATCCTAGGTTGACTCTTGATTTATACATTCATGGGGGAGACTCCACACTGAACGACAGAGGTGGCTGCTTAATGGCTGAGAGAACTGAACAAATATTTCAGCTATTGCCAGCTGTAAGGGAACAGTTTGGAGTCTGAATATAACCAGGTTAAGTGCTTACTAGAACAAAATACACTCTTCAGAAGATAACAGAATCCTGAACGTCTGCATCATGTTAATCAGGATGTCTAATATATAAAAAAATTACTAGACATGCAAAGTAATTTTTTTTAAGTGATCCACTGTCAAGAGAAACATATTCGAAAAACTGGGCCAAAGATGATCCATATTGGAATTAGCAGACTGGGAACTTAAAGGAGCCATTTTCAAAGAAAATATCATCACAATGATTGAACAAAGGAGGATCCTGGCATAGAAATGGAAACTAGGGGGAAAAAAAAGAAAAGAAAAGGAAAGAAAAGAAAAGAAAAGAAAAGAAAAGAAAAGAAAAGAAAAAAAGAACCAAATGGAAACCCTAGAAAAGGTATTAATCTAAAATGAAAAATGTTCACTGAATAGGCTTAATAGCAGACTTGAGTAGAATAAAAAGGACAGTGAATTTGAAAACAGAACAAAAGGAAGTATCCAATTTAAGAAATACAGAAAAAAATTCGTTAAATGAACAGCACCTCAGGGACCTGTAGGACAATATAATGTGGTCTAAATTCTACATAACTGGAATCGAAAATGGAGAGAGAGAATGAGGAAAACTATAGTAAAAGAAATAATGGACAAAAAAATTCACAAGTTTCGGGTGGAGGGCAAGTATCTGGGAAGCTCAGCAATCATACCTAGGCACATCATAGTAAAATTGCTGAAAACAAGGATAAGAAATAATCTTGAAAGCAGCCAAAGAAAAAAAAGACACATTACAAACACAGAAACTATAATACAAATGATGGCTAAATTGTCTCTAAAATATATGAGGCAAAACCTGACAGAAATAAAAGGAAAAATAGATAAATCTATAATAATGACAATCTTCTCTCATAAAAAAAATCTAGATTAAGAAAAATCTGCAACACTACAGATCTGAGTAACATCACAAACACACCCTTGGCTGACTTGCATTTGGAACACAATACCCCAATACTACAGAAGATACAGTCTTTTCAGATTCACTTGCTGAGCTATTAAAAACCACCAACAATTTACAAAAGGCTAAAATCTTATAGAATATGTCCTCTGACAACAGAACTGTATATAAATCACAATAAGATTAAGAACACCCCAAAATTCAAAAATAAAACATACTTCTAAGCAGTATAAAGCTTTAAGAAGAAAACACAAAGGAAGTCAGATCAGACTTTGGGCTGAATGAAAATAAAAACACAACATATCAAAATCTATGGAATGCAGTGAAAGGAGAGAATTTAAAACATTTAAAGCAGAGGATATCGAAATTTTATCTTTAACTGCACATATTAGAAGGGTCATCTCAAACAATTCACCTACGTTTCACCTTAAGAAACTCAAAGAAGTTAAGCCAATATAAAGTAAAAGGAAAGGAATGACAAAGGTAATAAATCAATTAAACAGGACACAAATGATGGAGAAATTAACAAAGCCAAACATTTTTTATCTAAAAGATCAATAATATTGTGAAACATTAAAAAAAAACAGATTGGGCTACACAGAAAACACAAATTATAAACAATAGGAATAAAAGAAGAAATATCACTACAGAAAGAATATTAAAAATAATGAATAACTATGTGTCAATAAATTCAACAAATCAAATTCCTCTGAAACACACAACTTTCAGGACATAAAATGGCATAGAAAATTGTAATGGCTTTTTATCTTTTAAAGAAATTGAATCCACAAATTGGGGTGCCTGGGTGCTCTGTCAGTTAAATGTCTGATTCTAGATTTCAGTTCAGGTCATGATCTCACAGTGGTGAGATCGAGCCCCAAGTCAGGCTCAGCACTGAGCATGGAGCCTGCTTAAGATTGGCTTCCCCACTCTCCCTTTGCCCCTCCTCCACTGGCATGCACATATATATGTATTCACACTCAAAAAAATAAAAACAATAATAAAATTAAAAAATGAAGAAAAGAAAATTAATCCACAAATAAAAGTTTCCCCTAAAGAAAAGTCCTAGCTCATATGGCTTTACTAGTGATGTCTACTAAATATTAAAGACAGAAATAGTGTCAAACTTATACATATCCTTTAGAGAAAGGAAAATATTCTAATTCATATTGATTCCAGAATTACCTTAAAATCAAAACCAGTCAAGCATTTTTTTCCCAATTTATAGAAAAATGATCATTCATGAATACAGATGCAAAACTCCCTAGCAAAATACAGGCAAATTGAATCTAGCAATATATAAATAAGATTAGTAAGAGGTGACTCTCTGAAGTTTACCTCAGGAATGCAAGTTGTTCCAGTATTTGAAAATTAGTGTAATTCATCACCTTAAAAAGATAAAGAGAAAAACCATGACCACACCAACAGGTGCAGATAAACCATTCTACAAAATGCAAAACCTATTCATGATAAAAACCTCTCTACATAGAATAAAACCTCAATGACATAAAGGGCATCTGTAAAGAAGCACATCTAACATCATACTTAATGGTGAAACACAGACTGTATCCTCCCTGAGAAACAGAGAAAGCACTGAAGTCTCTTCTCACTACTTCTATTCAACACTGTACCATGGGGGGTTCTAGTCAGTGCAGTGATGGGGGTGCGGAAAGAACAAGGAAGGCAGGCCGGAAGATAGGCAACTTAGAAAGGAAGTAGTAAAATGGGCTCTATTCGCAGATGATGCGGTTGTTTACCTATAAAATCAGATATAATATACATAGCAACTGTGAAAACTAATAAGCAAGTTTAATAAGATGACAGGATATACTGTCAACATACAAAAATCAGTCAATACCTGTATCCTAGTGATAAATATTTGGAAAAAAAATGTTTTAAAAAGGGTGATTTACAATGGCATCAAAAACATAAAATACTTAGGAATAATCTCAGCAAAAGACATTTAAGACCACTACACTGAAAGCTAAACGTTGCTTAAAGAAATTATAAAAAAACTTTAAAAATGGAGAAATATGCTATGATTAATGGGTTGGAACACTCAATCTTCTTCATGTCCACTCTCAATAAATTAGTCTGCGGATTCAATAAAATTCTGGGGTGCCTGGGTGGTTCAGTCAGTTAAGCATCCAATTCTTGATTTCAGTTCAGTTCATGGTATCACGGTTATGAGATCAAGCCCCATGTCGGGCTCTGCACTGTGCGTGGAGCCTGCTTAAGATTCTCTCCCTCCCCTGCTTGCATGCTCTCTCTCTCTCTCTCAAAAAATAAATATAAATTTAAAAAATTTAAAAAAAATTCAATTCCTGCAAACTTTTGGAAAAACCAACAAACTGATTTTAAGTTTGTATGAAAATAACCAAAACAATTTTGATAAAGAAAAACAAAGTTGATATTTCTTTGCCTGACTTATTTCACTTAGCAGAATACCTTCTAGATCCTTCCATGTATGCCATATGGTTTCGCTTACATGTAGCATCTAAAAAAAACAAGTGAACAAACAAAAAACAGAAACAAATACATAAATACAAAGAACAAACTATGGTTGCCTGGGAGGGGAAGAGAAGGGTGGTAAAGGGATGAGGTGAAGAGGATTAAGAAGTACAAACTTCCAGTTAAATAAGTCACAGGAATGAAAGTACAGCACAGGGAACACAGTCAATAAGACTGTAATAATATTGTATGGTGACAGATGGTAGCTACATTTCTCATGGTAAGCACTGCATGGTGTATAGAATTGCCCAATCACTATGTTGTATGCCTGAAACTAATATGACATTGTACGTCAACTATACTTTAATATTAAAAATTAAAGAAGCACCTGGGTGGCTCAGTTGGTTGAGTGTCCGACTTCAGCTCAAGTCATGATCTCATGGTTTGTGAGTTCAAGCGCCACGTTGGGCTCACTGCTGTCAGCGTGGAGCACGCTTTGGATCCTCTGTCCCACCCTCTCTGTCCCTCCCACACTTGTGTACTCACTCTCAAAAATAAAACATTTTTTAAAAATTTTTAAAAAAAATTGAGATGCTTTGAGTTCTTGCATTTAAGGCTTAATATTTAACTACAGTCATCATTTACCTGAAGGTCTAGTAAACAGATAAGATAAGTTGATGATGAAAAAGATCAGAAGAATATTCAGTGGATGCTTGAATTGGGGAAGGAACTTAGGGGAAGGTACTCCAGGAAACTTTCTCTGGTGATGGAAATATTTTCTATCCTATAAGGGGTCAGATTCCACAAGCGTATGCATTTTTAAAACTCATTAATTTGTACACTTACGATGTTCGTGTAAGTGTTTTACTTCATGTAAATGTTTCCTTAAAGAACTGTAAACAATAGTGAATTCCAGGTTTGTATGTTTGCTTTTTATTGTATTATGGTTTAGCAATTCTGATACTACTCTGTGTGTTCTAGGTTCAAGTAAACAAGTAAATAAATTGAAGCATAATGGGAGCCAGGTTTCCCACTGAAGAGAAGTTAGTTTTAGTTCTTTTAAGAGAGAGAAAGAGAGAGCATGTGAGCAGGGGAGAGGTGCAGAGGGAGAGAGAGAGAATCCCAAGAAGACTCCACGCTCAGCATGGAGCCTGACACGGGGCTTGACCCCATGACCCTGAGGATCATGACCTGAGCTGAAATCAAGAGTCTGATGCTCAATCGACTGAGCCCCCTAGGCATCCCAAGAGAGTTAATTTTAAATAGAGAAAGGAAAAGAACATCTTTATGGTTTTGGATTAGAACCAGAGGTGTCAATATCACTGTGAATTCATGGTTTGATAATAATAGACATATAAATAAAATATAAATATGTTTATAAAAACATATATGATTATGATAAATATATATAATTTCCTAGCTCTAGATTTGTTTTGTAAACACCAAGGAAACTAGCGTTCCTGGGGCTAAGAGCTGATTCCAGGGGTTGGGAGAGGAAAAATATGAGCCTGGAATATCTTGCTGCAAGAAAGTAAGGAAGTACTCAAAGAATGAGGGAAACATATCAAAAGAAGCCAGCTTAAAAGGGCTCTCACTGGCTCAATCTGGGACAGTTCTGAGCAGTGATTGAGGGGCTGTGGACTTAATGAGTTGGGTAGCGGTCTCTACCCAACTCAACCATATACTACTATAATTGTAAAGGAACCAGAGCCTCCTATATACACATGTTATAGAGTTCTAGCTGATTTTGTCATATTATTGTCTGAGTTGAATCTACTCACAACCACTTTCAAGTAGTGGCCAACTTCTGCATGAGCACACCAACCCCTTTTGCAAAACGCAGTGGATTGTGTGGAAGAGCTTAGAAGAGCTAAGACAGCTTCACTGGTAGTGAGGAAGTGGGTGGTTGCTCCAGGAATAGCACCCAGACTGGAAGCCATGAATGAAGAAGCACCAAACAACTGTTTTTACAGAATGAAAGGGAAAACTATGTAGGTGGGAGCAGAGCAGTAATGTAAAGTCAATTTGTTCTAATTCCAAGTAGAAAACAGAGAGGAAAGCAATTATGGTCATTTGTAAAATAAGAAAGTAGAGTGCATGTTTGTTACAACCACAAAATACTCTTACGACATTTAACTATATTCCTCATTGGGCCCCCAAATCATTCAATGTTCACTGCATCCTTGTCCCCTTCTCCACCTGGTCACCTCCACCCATCTGCCCAATCCTGGTCAACAAATACATAACAATAAGATACATTACAAGATTGTTTTTCCTCATAGGAGCTGTAGTTACCAGTCAGCAGTTTGGGCTCTGCAGTTCTCATCTGCCCATTCCTTTTGATCTAGAGTCTCAAGAGAGGGAGGGTAAGACATGGATCAAGTTAATTACCTTCTCTTCTAAATCTCTGCTCAGAACCACAGGCCTCAGTCTCCAGTTTCCCCCACTGCCCCCACCCCTGCTTAATACTCACTCTGCAATGCTCCTGGGGAGTCAAAATCAATTATACAGAAAAAGATTCATGAGGCACCTGGGTGACTCAATTGATTAAGTGTCCAACTTTGGCTCAAGTCATGACCTCATGGTTCATGAGTTCAAGCTCCATGTCAGGCTCTGTGCTGACAGCGCAGAACCGGGAGCCTGCTTCAGATTCTGTGTCTCCCTCTTTCGGCCCCTCCCATACTCGAACTCTGTCTCTCACTCTCAAAAATAAATAAATATTAAAAAAATTTTTTCTTTAAAATAAAAAAAACTCATGAATGAACTAAAAATTCATGTACAAAACATGCTAAATATTCTTCCTAAAAAATATTATTTAGATGATTATCATGTTATTCTTGAAAGTCTAGAAAGCACCTTGAAATTAAATTGTATTTCCATTGTAAAAAGTGACGATTTTAGGGAAAAGATATTTGCAAATGACATATCAGACAAAGGGCTAGTATCCACAATCTATAAAGAGCTCACCAAACTCCACACCCGAAAAACAAATAACCCAGTGAAGAAATGGGCAGAAGACATGAATAGACACTTCTCTAAAGAAGACATCCGGATGGCCAACGGGCACATGAAAAGATGTTCAACGTCACTCCTCATCAGGGAAATACAAATCAAAACCACACTCAGATATCACCTCACGCCAGTCAGAGTGGCCAAAATGAACAAATCAGGAGACTATAGATGCTGGAGAGGATGTGGAGAAACGGGAACCCTCTTGCACTATTGGTGGGAATGCAAATTGGTGCAGCCACTCTGGAAAACAGTGTGGAGGTTCCTCAAAAAATTAAAAATAGATCTACCCTATGACCCAGCAATAGCACTGCTAGGAATTTACCCAAGGGATACAGGAGTGCTGATGCATAGGGGCACTTGTACCCCAATGTTTATAGCAGCACTCTCAACAATAGCCAAATTATGGAAAGAGCCTAAATGTCCATCAACTGATGAATGGATAAAGAAATTGTGGTTTATATACACAATGGAGTACTACGTGGCAATGAGAAAGAATGAAATATGGCCCTTTGTAGCAACGTGGACGGAACTGGAGAGTGTTAGGCTAAGTGAAATAAGCCATACAGAGAAAGACAGATACCATATGTTTTCACTCTTATGTGGATCCTGAGAAACTTAACAGAAACCCATGGGGGAGGGGAAGGGAAAAAAAAGAGGTTAGAGTGGGAGAGAGCCAAGGCATAAGAGACTCTTAAAAACTGAGAACTGAGGGTTGATGGGGGGTGGGAGGGAGGGGAGGATGGGTGATGGGTATCGAGGAGGGCACCTTTTGGGATGAGCACTGCGTGTTGTATGGAAACCAATTTGACAATAAATTTCATATATTGAAAAAAAAAGTGACCATTTTATAATGAAGTAGAGAGTACTGAATACAAGTGATAGAACCAAGTACAATTATCATTCAGAGGAAGAAAAAGGCATACAAAATAAATTAAAACAAATAAATTGATTGTTCTTTTCTGGCTCATTTGTCATTTCCTTGGTCGTCTGGCACCTGCAACTCCTTCCTATGTCAGGAGAATTCTCCACCTTATGGTTCTCTGTAGAAGCTAAATATGCCCCATAGCTGCCTTCCCAGTCTTCCTCATCACCAGGGAGAGGGCGTGGGGCCTAAGCTTGGCCAATCAGATGCATCTGCTCTTAGGCTCTAACTTGGAGGTGAGTGATGTGAAGAAGCAGGGCCAGGGGAGGCAACACTCAAGACCTAGAGCATGATGGCAGTCATGCTGGCATCAGCAGGCTACAGTATTCACCTCTCACCAGCAGAAGCCTCACTCACTGCGGACGTGACTGACAGTGAGCAGTTGTCAGTGATGCTAGGTGATTAAGACCTGGTCCCCTAGCTTTCCCAGCTGCACTCTACCATGCTTAAGCCAACCTAAACACGTGCTTAACTCTGTGAATGCTGGCTTCACCTGCTCACAACTAAGAATCCTGCCTGGAACATTTAGTGCCTTGCAACCTACCTGATCATACTAAGCTGCGACCAAAACAATCTATAGCTGATACACAGAGCTACTATTAGTTTTTGCACTCATTAAAAACAAAAATTACTCCCTTCTGAATATTCCCAGGCTTCTGACTTTTAAAGGCTCTGCTCAAATTAAAAAGTCTTTCCTATTTCAGGCCTAGAAATATTTAAGTATGAACAAATTATTGAAAATAAATTAGGATAGAAATTCCATTAACAGGTGATGCATATGATAAGTAATAAAAACCAAAATATCATTGCACCCTAGGTTACTGGCTCTAAACAGAAAGTAGATTACTGGAGGCAAAGTTCCCCACGATGATCACTCATTAGCTTATTCAAAGTGGCTTTACGGGCTCAGTCCATTTGCCAAATTGACTCTTGCCCAAATTTTCCTGGCACACAAATTGCCAAACAGTTAACCCTCCTATTAGTAGTCTCAGCAGGAATCAATGCATGAATGAGCACGGAGCCTCTTCTCCCGCCTCGAAAGGCCAACCAGAGCAGTGTTCAGGCCAAATGTCTTCGAATTACCAAAGAGCTATGTCCAGTGTCTGATAATAAATACTTGAATTGCAGATAATGGGACCTTTGCTTTCCCCAACCTCTGCTCTGGCAGTAGTTTAAAGAACTGGCTTCATTTAAAATAATGGATTTTTTGTCTTACTGCTTTTAGATTTCTAAAGCTGCAATTTATTCTATCTGCAAGAGAAGTGAAGATGTTTTGTTAAAATATTTACTTCCAGGGGTAAAGGTGACAGGTAATTTTGTTGTTAAAAAGATGACTTTGGTGTTTCTGCTCTTATCAGTTCATGTGATATTTTATTTTCTTTCTAAGTAAAGATTCAGGATAAGAGTACAAAATATAACTCTTCTCACATGCTACAGTCTACCAGAATAGAATATCCTTTATGGATAAAGAGTAGCACTGCCTATCAGAGCAACCCTTCACTGAGCCTACACAGGCCAATGAATTCGGCCATAAAGGACGCCTGTGTCCCCGTTATACGTGGGAGACAGATCACTGGCTCATTTCGTATTAGCCTCGTAGGACCCATAGGACAGAAACAATTTCCTTTCACTCCCAGCCAGGTTGGAAATGACCCAGTCATTCAGAAACAAACAGGATGTAAGTTGATTAAAAAAAAAAAATCAGCTAGATAATAAAATCTTTGATTCAACTCAAAATGAGTTTCTTCCTTTTTCTCTTATAAGAGAAATGATAGATAAAATGCAAAACTGAAGTAAAATTTAGGAGAGCACCCATTTTTATACATTAAATGCAAATTATAGGGAAAACAAAATATTTTCTTGATTTTTGATAACGCAGCATAAAACCCAGCAGAAATACTTTATTATGAAATAGTTCATTTGACACGTTAAGAACATAATTGAAATGTGTCTCATCCAAGAAATACAAATGAGCTTCAGTGACGTCAGCTGAAATATACTGGCTCCTGCTTATGCGGTTCCTAGGGATTTCTGAAAATCTCCAGAGACCTCAGTGGTTGTCTGCAGGGCTTTGTAGAGGGTTTGCAAAGTCCAGAGTAAAACTGATTTTGCCTCACATCCATGGAAAGCCTTCTTATTCTTCCGTACTATTTTACTCAGTACTTTAGTTTTCTACTATGTGACATCCTGAGGAAGAGGTTTGCTTTCATTCAACACTTCTACCAGAACATTAGCACACATATGTCAATGCAAACATATAATTACCTGGAAAAAACCACACACATTAAATTACAGTATATCATAAATATTTACAGTATGCCACATTCAGTTTAATCACCAACCAGGTGTTACATGTGAACTACACCAGGTTCTCCAAAAAGGACAAATAGAAGAAACACTTAAATGCATGCTTTAATAATGGCTGGAAGAACAGATTACTTTAAATTCTAATCATACTAGACTTCGTTAGCTTCTCTGACTTCCTTACTCTCTCCTAATAAATGGTATCAGTAGTCTTGGCAGCCTATTAGAAGGGCAAAATTTCAACCTCTATTTCCTTATGGCTGATTGCAGTAAGTTTTTATCACTTAGAACTCTTTGAAGCATGCACTCAAGTACAATAAATACATGTGTATGTTGGTGGGGGAGGTGAGAAGGGAGGAGGAGGTTGGTTTAAATGAAACACATGTGAGCAGGAGCCTGGAGGTCTGCAGCGGACACAGCCATCAGACCCCAGGGGCAAGTTTGAGACTAACCAGGACTTCAAGATGATATGTTGTGAGATTGCATACACCACACAAATTTCATTCTATTCTCCTCATGCTAATTTCATTTTCCAAAATCATCATTTAAAAAAGTAATTTCTAGTTGCAAAGAAATATTTGAGACAGAAGCTGGATGAATAAGTTGGGGACACCACCATTTGATCAGAGTTCTGGTTGCAATCCTGGATATCCCACCTAGCAGTTAAACGTATCTTATGGCACTAGAAAAGTCCAGGAAAAAAAAAAAAGCATATTTTAAAGAAAGCATCAAAGTAACCATTATGGGAAACATACGTTCTTTGTTATACTTATTTTATAGCTTAGTGTTATTTTTGAGTTATATTTGAAAAGGGCCACCAGAATCTGTCGGCATTTTGTATTTCTAAGCATTTATCCCAACCCTTCTTGAAAATAACATTTAAGAGCAAACAACAACTTTGGAGATGGTTTCTTTATTCTGCGCTGTATTGTAAGAAACATGACTGTTTGAAAGTCTCAATACCTTCTTTTGTCTGCTCTCAGCAGCAGCCAGCTGTGTGGACATCCTTTCTTGCATCTTTCTGCAGTGGGCCATGACTGCTTCAAGGATGGAGAGGGGGTTGGTGCAAACTGGCTTCTTCTCTTTATCGCCAGCACCTGCTTCATAGTCTCTCTGTAGTGCCAAGAATGGGTCATTTAAATTAAATCTCCCATACCGTTCCTGGATAAATACTTCTTTCCTGCGAGCCTAGAACAAAATCAGAGGGACATATTGAAGAAAGAAATAAAAATATACAGAAAGATATTTATAAGAAGGTTTTGTGATTACTTTTCCAAATGGTATTCAATAGAGCTGTTTTTGAGTAATGGCTTATGTAAGATGTCAGGCAGTGAGAGACAAGTGAGGAGAATGTGACCCCAATCCCTGACTAGCTTGGCATGCCATTCAGCCTACTTTCAAGCTTTCTTCCTTTAAGAATGTCTTTTAAATTACAAATGATGCAAATACAGCTTTTTCCCATGATGCTCACTCCTTCAGGGATCTGTATTTTAGGTGCAGTCTTTCCTAATTTAAAGTAAAATGAGAAATACCAACAATTAAAATAACTTTTAGCAGAAGTTCAAAAATAAAATCATCTCTATCCTGATAGAACTTGTTTCACATGATACTCATCAAGTTAACTCACAAAATATAAATCTCCTCCAAGTTTTGTATAGCCAGAAAGAATTTATAAGGATATTTGCTAGAGAAGAAAATACTTCATGAAATCTTTATGTCAAAAAGTCACAACATTCATATTTCGTGAAGTTTGACTAAATTACCACAAACCTCCAGAAGATTCAAGAAAATGCAAATATCTCTCATTGTTGAAAGGCATTAAAATATAGTTCACAGAGTCCCAGAAAAGAACACAACCTCATTTTACTCTCAATGTTAGTCCATCAATGTCAAAGTTAATTTCGCATCCACATGGCACTAAATGCAATTTTCTATAATTAGCCTACAACAGTCTTTGCATAAAATGGAAAATAGCAGTGGAAATATATTAAAACTAGCAACATTTTCCTAACTCGGGTCATGGGGAATAGCCACTAGAAAACAATTATTCTATGTCACGGTCAGTGAGAAAACTAAATTACTTTCCAATAAATCAAGCTAATTATCCAAAATGTTAAATGTGTTTTCTAAAGAAATATTACATAAATTTCCTCACTTTAAAAGTAACTGCATTGAACAACTAGACTTTTCCATTTTTAGACCACTGTCAGCAAGCCAACAACTAGATAAACACCAGTGCAAATGACAAATGGGAAAATCTAATGTTTCTTTCCCTATTACCAAATTAGATTAAGAAATACAGTTTACAAAAAGCCCAACCTCACGGTTAAAATTAAGCTACCTTCAGAGGAGCATTTTAAACTTAAAAGTCAACACGATTTAGGAGTCCAAAAGCATTTGATATTTCTAGATTCTTCAAATTCAATTATGTGATCAATACACTGAGTATCACTTCCAAGATGTAATTTCCAAAGCGATTTCATTCTGCCTTCACTTTTCTCTTAATTTTCATTCAACATAGTAATTCACCCCCCACCCCTGGATGAAAACTTGAGATGCCCCTATGGTTTTTCTCTTACTTTTTTTTTCCTTTTACTTTTCTCTAATACAAGTCCTATTGTCATTTTAAGACATAAACCAGTCTCAATTTGATTAGAATATCCAACCTGAGTGGTATGACCTCTTCCCTTCCCCAGCTAGGATCTGCTACAAGTTAACATGTACCACGTGGGAAAGGAGGGCTTATGAAAACCTCTCTCCCTTTACACACATCTGCTCCCCCTCTTTCTAATAAGTGGTTCTCCAATAAGTAGTTCTCTCTGTGTTGGAAGGGACAGGAGGTAGATGATAAAGATGGAGGTGAAGGGAGCAGGAACATTCTATGTGACTGGTTCAGTTGGAAGACTAGCCTTACCGAGTATGGTGAATAGTTAAAGCCTGCTTTTCCCTATGAAGTACTCGGTGACTTTAGAGGCCACCGTCTCCTCTCCCACTGCTGGGTCTCTTCAGTCATAGTTTCCCTCAATGCAGGTCATAAATTTAGGACTGACTACATAATCTGCAAGGCCCACTATACAATGAAACATAGAGCTCTTTGTTCAAAAATTACAAATTTCAAGATGGTAACAGTATACCATTTAAGCAAGCAGGAGGCCTTCCTAAGTGCATGGCCCTCTGCAACTGCACGAGTGGTACAACTCAGGAAGCCAGCCTTGCATACACTCCTTATGTAGCATCTAGAATCTAGTTTTTGCCAACTGAGGTGCCGTGTTCTCCAGACTTGTCTACTGAACAGGACCTGAATCAATCTCATTCCCACTCTTTGGTGCTCATGGCCCAACCCAGTCTATAGGAAACACTCATACATTTTCATCTAAACAAAATGTGGGAGTACAAGATGACAGGACACCCAGTTGGTAATCTCTGTTATGGGAAGAGTCTAGTCACTCTGAGCCTAGTAGGGCTGTCTTCTCTTAAACCTCTTGCTTTGAGCTCCTTTCAAGTAGGGGCATTTTTATTCAGCTGACATGCTTTCAACCCACCATAGAACAGACAGTGGGTATGTAATGTATTCTTGCTGCGCAGATAAATGTAGCATCCAACAGACTTAGGAAAATATAATTTGCAACCCAGAGCCCTCTAAGGAAAGAGCTCATGCCATTTTCCCTGTTCAAGGGAGTCAAGTTTCTTCCCAAAGGGATAATCTTATCAGGAACCTGGGGAGTAAGTCAGGCCAATGTCAGACTCCTCTATGCAGAACTAATTCCTAAGAAAATGATGACCAAGTAGTAGTTTACCCAATGCCTGAGGCAGAATTAGGGGATCCCAGGAAGGACTCAATTAACTCTCCAATCTAAAACAAGGCAAGAGCAGTTTCAGGAAAACCACAGCGGGTAGCAGCTGGTTTTCTATGGTTCATGATTCTTTGTACTAACTACACCCCAAATCTGGATTGTATCTAATAGAGGCATTCTGCTTACCACAGAACTGTCAGAATACCTTTCTAAGGAAACCTCAGTCACTTTTCTGCTTACAGCCCTCAGTGCTTCCATATCCACTGTTAAGCAACACCCGCCCCCCCACCACACACACACACACACACACACACACACACACACACACACACACACACCTATGCCTTTGTCCATGTGATGCTGGCAGGTTGGGACACCTTCCCCTCCTTAGCCCAGGTAACTTCCCACTAACCACTAACCCTCCCTGCTACCTCCTCCTCTTTTGCCCATCTCAAGTTTTAGAGTTTAGCTTAATTTGGATTTAGGCAGGCATCTATAACTGAACACATGCCCAAGCCAATTGAAATTGCCTAATTTTACCCATTTTTTTCAACTATTAAATGCTTATTCCTTTAACATTCTTGAAAAAATGCTTACCTTTTTCAGGACATGTTAGTTTATAACACACTATTTAATTCTTAATGTACTAAGTTACTTTTGGTAAGGGCAGGTCAACAATACATACAAGTTTTAATATTTAAGGAGATTATGTAACAAAAAATGGCTTGATGTTTCTAATACTGGGTATGAAGAGGCCTTTCCCTAAAAAAAGGAAAAGCTGAATGTGCAGATAACTTCTTGGTTTATGCATCAGAATTACTTGAGAATGAAATGCATTTCAGGAAAATGAGTCATTATAAAGACACAGACTATAATTATGAAAACAGGCTTTTAAAGGAACCCTTAAACCTAGCTACCTTGATAAAAATATAATTTCAATCATAATCTGAGGTTTTATAAGATCTTGTCAAGAAATAAAGAAAAACATGGCCATTATTAGAAGAAGATTTGACAAAGTGTTCTTACTTTTGGCTTTCATTGTTCGACAAGACCAAATGAACTAAATTACACCTGATTAGTAATAATACAAGGAAAAAAAACTTAAATATTCAACTTATCCCAGAGCATGTAACTTCCTTAGGAAAAAAATCTAAAACATGTATTGTGGGGCACAATTAAAACATACCACCAATTAATTTTAAAAAACATTTAAAAACATATGGCTGGGGAGGCACCTGGGTGGCTTAGTTGGCTGAGTGTCCAACTTCAGCTCAGGTCATGATCTCATGGTCCGTGAGTTTGAGCCCCACATCAGGCAGGCTCTGTGCTGATAGCTCAGGGCCTGGAGCCTGCTGCAGATTCTGTGTCTCCTGTTCTCTCTGCCCCTCCCCTGCTTGCACTCTGCCACCCTCTCTCAAAATAAATAAACACTAAAAAAATATATAGCTTATGAAAAGTCAAAATGATTTTGTAACATTTAAAAAATACTAATAAAAGATAACTTTTATTGAGACATTATTTATTGCTATGTGTTTTATATTCATTTTCTCTTAAAATTAAGTCCAATAGACAGCCACTATTTTAATTCACATTTTTAAAAATGTTTTAAAGCATTAATACAGATCTAACTGTAAGACTAAGAAATTCTGTCCTCAGCTTGAGCCTACTCAACACAGCTGCCACTATCTTGGGTGCCAATCGCATAAAACCACAAAGGATGGTTGAAATGATGAGCCCAATGTGACAAGATGGACTTTCTCAGGAATAAATAGGAGATCAGTTCTTGAGGTCAAACACAGAAGTATGAAAACCTTAGGGGTTGCGACCAACACTATCTCAAGGAGTGAACAATAAAATGGAAACTGTTGCTCCCCCACATGTCAAGCCAGCAACTCATTTCCAAGCTTCATTAATTAATAGAAAAAAGAGATCAGAACTAGACAATTCCTGGACTACTGGGCTCACTTCTGGGTGAAATATTTAAATAACGATCAATACAAAAAGGACCTGAGAACAGAACTGAATTGTAAGAGTAGAAGGAAAACAGGAATGCTTAAAAGGATTTACAGAGGCATGACTGCATTCTTTCAGTATCTGAAGGCATCTCGGTTTAAAGAGGTATTTATTCCCAAACAATACAATGATAGCCACGATAATAAAAAAAATTTTCAAGGGCCAAAGCTGTTCTAGAGATACAATAAGCTGCATTGGACTGGAGTGAAATCTGTGTCTCTGGCTGTGTTTCAAATGTAGGCTGAAAAAACATGTGGTAGAAATGGGGTCCAGGGGTCTCAAAGATCAGGAAGATCACTGACTTCCACACTGTCACACTCCTCTCAAACCCCGAAATACTATTATTCCAATTCAAGAGGGATGGAAAATACATTGAGATTCTTCCAAACAGCCAACATAAAAATTTACCTATCTTACGCTAAATTTAACTTATTGGAAAAGATTTCAAGTACACCTAGACCAAAAAAAAAAATAAATAAAAAAAAAAAAAAAAAAAAAAAAAAAATAAAAATAAAAAAAAAATGAAGCGCTCTTCTAAGAAAGGGAAAAAAAAATCCCACTTGTAACTAAAAGGGAATGGGAAGCCAGAGATAAGCCATGTCCTCAGAGCTCACTCTCACTCTAAGAGGGGCAGAAAATGTAGGAGTTTGTTTATGCCTTCATATACAATGCACACGCACACACACAGAGCAGGTAGATGGATGGCAGAGGGTAAACCAGCAATGTTTTGCAACCCAGTCACTGCCCTTCACTGATTGCAAAGTCTTAGAAATTCACCAGCCAGGAACAAAATATAACCCCATGGATTATTTATTAAATGCCAAAAAGTCTGAAAAGTTCATTTCACTATATGTGGCAAGACACACACAGCGCACAGAAATGAAGGCGTGCCAGGGTGTCACATGATCTGCCACACCACACTGGAGTAGCAAGTCAAAGAGGCCTATTTTTTTCCTGCTCTTTCTCTTCCGGCCCTCTTTCCTCAACCTTTCTGCCAACTAGTGTTGTACCTGCTCATAAACATAATAACCTGAATGTGTGGAAACTGTCATGCCAGGAATATACATAATGTGTATTATGAATCATATATCAAGACAGACTTAGATTTGATTCCTAAGGCTAAAATTTACAAGTGATACTTCAATAAACCACCAGTTTTCTCTCAGAAACGTAGACCAGTCTAACAGAATCCATGAAATGGCTTGGTTTCACACAAATCTCTCAGAAGTAACCTTCCAACTCTTTACTTTGATCACATATGACACTTTCCATCTAGCACACATCCATCAGTGCTCATCTCGGCCAGATACGTGACCCATGCACACCCGTAAAAATAAGATTACCTTTATTCCCTAACTGGCTCAAGAAAGGCACACAGTGCCACACTGTCCTGTTCTCCTGCTCAGAGTAGACATTATTAAGTTACCAATACACTGGAAGCTGAATCCAGGAAAAGACTCACAATTTGTCCTAATTCATACCTCCAGGCAGCCACCACCCATCAATCAGAAGTGGGACACAGATGAACCTACCTGCCAACTCTGCCATAGGCATTTAATTGCTACAGTTAGCTGTATCTTTAACTATACTAGACAGTTAAAACCACACCTTTTATGCCTCTGTAACTTAACCACGAGCAGAATACTCCACACATACCAGTTAGTTACTTAAGGTTAAAAGAAGTAATCATTTCTTTAACTGGGGACTGTTAATTATAAATGAGCTTTTCATATAAGAAACCAGAATCATTTTATGTTTTAATTTAAAAATTTTTTAATGTTTATTTATTTTTGAGAGAGAGAGAGAGAGAGAGAGAGAGAGGGAGGGAGGGAGGGAGGGAGGGAGGGAGGGAGGGAGGGTGGGAGCGGGGGCAGAGCAGAGACACAGAGGTAGACACAGAATCCGAAGCAGGCTCCAGAATCTGATGTGGTGCTCAAACTCACGGACTGTGAGATCATGAGCTGAGCTGAAGCTGGATGCTTAATCAACTAAGCCACCCCAGCACCGCAAAACAAAGTAATTTTAAAGCCTTCATGAAAGAGGCACTATTAAATTTCATGAAAGACGCATTATTCAACAATAAAAAAACTATCCAAAAATTTATTAATATTTGAACTATTTTATATTTTTATATAAAATAATACATGTTCACTATGCAATGTGGGAAAATACTATTAAGGGGGGAAAACTACCACCCATAATTCAATTGTCAGAAGACAGTCACTATCAAGTTTGCCTTACATTCTACAAATTATTTTAAGCATGTATTAAAAATAGTTATCAAGGACCTAAGCAAATATGTTCAAGTAGCCTTTCCCATTTAATTTGCTATTTCCCATTTCAATAATTTATATCAATATTTTTAATAGTATTGCATAAATCTAACATATTTAAGAAAATCTCACTGTTTATCACTTAGTTTTTGATTGTTCTAACATATGTGGAGGTAACCCCCTGGTAACACTTATTAGAGAAATCCATTGTGGTATTATATCCATTATTCTTTACTGAATTAAAGAATAAAAATATTTTGATGATTTCTGAAATTACCAAATTCCTCTTCAGAGAGTTTGCCAATTTATATTCTCACCACCAGCAGTGTTTTTTTTTTGCATCTGTAGTTTTGAGAGATAATGGTCTATATTTTCTTCTTTATTTTTTATCTGTCTTTGCCAGTTTGGGGAGTAGAGGACTGCTAACCCCATAAAATGAAATGGGCCATGATGGCCCTGCTTGTATTTTCTGAAAAGGTTTGTGCATATTAACAATATTTATTTTTTGAACGTTTGATAGCTTTTACCAGTGAAGTCATCCAGGCCTGGAGTCTTCCTTTGAAAAAGGTTTTTCCTAATGAATTTTTAAAACAGATATGATACTATTTAGATTTTGTATTTCTTTTAGCAATTTTGTAAGTCATAGTTTTCAAGATATTTGCGCATTTCATCTAGGATGTTCAAGTTGTTTATAGTATTCACGTATTATCTCTGTGAAATCTATAGGCTCTGTAGTGATAATCCCTTGTTTTCATGCCCAGTATCGGTGATTTGGGTTCTTTTGTGTTCTTGCTCATATTAGGAAAATCTCAATTTTCTTTTTCTTTCTTCCTTTCTTTCTTTCTTTCTTTCTTTCTTTCTTTCTTTCTTTCTTTCTTT